>NW_027369809.1:0-40153 GCF_046119375.1 Phyllobates terribilis
TCAATGAATATTGTAAATGCACAAACAGTAATATCTCCACATTGCACGGTGCAATTCTGAAATTTTTAGCTTTTTCCTGTTAATCCTAGCATGATAAAGAAGATTCAAAGAGAGTGAGATGCCAGCTCCTTTCATTCAGTCAGTAGCTTCAAACATTTCTGGTATATAAAAAACATGTTTTTCAATGGCAAAAATCAATGAATATTGTAAATGCACAAACAGTAATATCTCCACATTGCACGGTGCAATTCTGAAATTTTTAGCTTTTTCCTGTTAATCCTAGCATGATAAAGAAGATTCAAAGAGAGTGAGATGCCAGCTCCTTTCATTCAGTCAGTAGCTTCAAACATTTCTGGTATATGAAAAACATGTTTTTCAATGGCAAAAATCAATGAATATTGTAAATGCACAAACAGTAATATCTCCACATTGCACGGTGCAATTCTGAAATTTTTAGCTTTTTCCTGTTAATCCTAGCATGATAAAGAAGATTCAAAGAGAGTGAGATGCCAGCTCCTTTCATTCAGTCAGTAGCTTCAAACATTTCTGGACGTTTTTCAATGGCAAAAATCAATGAATATTGTAAATGCACAAACAGTAATATCTCCACATTGCACGGTGCAATTCTGAAATTTTTAGCTTTTTCCTGTTAATCCTAGCATGATAAAGAAGATTCAAAGAGAGTGAGATGCCAGCTCCTTTCATTCAGTCAGTAGCTTCAAACATTTCTGGTATATGAAAAACATGTTTTTCAATGGCAAAAATCAATGAATATTGTAAATGCACAAACAGTAATATCTCCACATTGCACGGTGCAATTCTGAAATTTTTAGCTTTTTCCTGTTAATCCTAGCATGATAAAGAAGATTCAAAGAGAGTGAGATGCCAGCTCCTTTCATTCAGTCAGTAGCTTCAAACATTTCTGGACGTTTTTCAATGGCAAAAATCAATGAATATTGTAAATGCACAAACAGTAATATCTCCACATTGCACGGTGCAATTCTGAAATTTTTTGCTTTTTCCTGCTAATCCTAGCATGATAAAGAAGATTCAAAGAGAGTGAGATGCCAGCTCCTTTCATTCAGTCAGTAGCTTCAAACATTTCTGGACGTTTTTCAATGGCAAAAATCAATGAATATTGTAAATGCACAAACAGTAATATCTCCACATTGCACGGTGCAATTCTGAAATTTTTAGCTTTTTCCTGCTAATCCTAGCATGATAAAGAAGATTCAAAGAGAGTGAGATGCCAGCTCCTTTCATTCAGTCAGTAGCTTCAAACATTTCTGGACGTTTTTCAATGGCAAAAATCAATGAATATTGTAAATGCACAAACAGTAATATCTCCACATTGCACGGTGCAATTCTGAAATTTTTAGCTTTTTCCTGTTAATCCTAGCATGATAAAGAAGATTCAAAGAGAGTGAGATGCCAGCTCCTTTCATTCAGTCAGTAGCTTCAAACATTTCTGGACGTTTTTCAATGGCAAAAATCAATGAATATTGTAAATGCACAAACAGTAATATCTCCACATTGCACGGTGCAATTCTGAAATTTTTAGCTTTTTCCTGCTAATCCTAGCATGATAAAGAAGATTCAAAGAGAGTGAGATGCCAGCTCCTTTCATTCAGTCAGTAGCTTCAAACATTTCTGGTATATGAAAAACATGTTTTTCAATGGCAAAAATCAATGAATATTGTAAATGCACAAACAATAATATCTCCACATTGCACGGTGCAATTCTGAAATTTTTAGCTTTTTCCTGCTAATCCTAGCATGATAAAGAAGATTCAAAGAGAGTGAGATGCCAGCTCCTTTCATTCAGTCAGTAGCTTCAAACATTTCTGGACGTTTTTCAATGGCAAAAATCAATGAATATTGTAAATGCACAAACAGTAATATCTCCACATTGCACGGTGCAATTCTGAAATTTTTTGCTTTTTCCTGCTAATCCTAGCATGATAAAGAAGATTCAAAGAGAGTGAGATGCCAGCTCCTTTCATTCAGTCAGTAGCTTCAAACATTTCTGGTATATGAAAAACATGTTTTTCAATGGCAAAAATCAATGAATATTGTAAATGCACAAACAGTAATATCTCCACATTGCACGGTGCAATTCTGAAATTTTTAGCTTTTTCCTGTTAATCCTAGCATGATAAAGAAGATTCAAAGAGAGTGAGATGCCAGCTCCTTTCATTCAGTCAGTAGCTTCAAACATTTCTGGTATATGAAAAACATGTTTTTCAATGGCAAAAATCAATGAATATTGTAAATGCACAAACAGTAATATCTCCACATTGCACGGTGCAATTCTGAAATTTTTAGCTTTTTCCTGTTAATCCTAGCATGATAAAGAAGATTCAAAGAGAGTGAGATGCCAGCTCCTTTCATTCAGTCAGTAGCTTCAAACATTTCTGGACGTTTTTCAATGGCAAAAATCAATGAATATTGTAAATGCACAAACAGTAATATCTCCACATTGCACGGTGCAATTCTGAAATTTTTTGCTTTTTCCTGCTAATCCTAGCATGATAAAGAAGATTCAAAGAGAGTGAGATGCCAGCTCCTTTCATTCAGTCAGTAGCTTCAAACATTTCTGGTATATGAAAAACATGTTTTTCAATGGCAAAAATCAATGAATATTGTAAATGCACAAACAGTAATATCTCCACATTGCACGGTGCAATTCTGAAATTTTTAGCTTTTTCCTGTTAATCCTAGCATGATAAAGAAGATTCAAAGAGAGTGAGATGCCAGCTCCTTTCATTCAGTCAGTAGCTTCAAACATTTCTGGACGTTTTTCAATGGCAAAAATCAATGAATATTGTAAATGCACAAACAGTAATATCTCCACATTGCACGGTGCAATTCTGAAATTTTTAGCTTTTTCCTGTTAATCCTAGCATGATAAAGAAGATTCAAAGAGAGTGAGATGCCAGCTCCTTTCATTCAGTCAGTAGCTTCAAACATTTCTGGTATATGAAAAACATGTTTTTCAATGGCAAAAATCAATGAATATTGTAAATGCACAAACAGTAATATCTCCACATTGCACGGTGCAATTCTGAAATTTTTAGCTTTTTCCTGTTAATCCTAGCATGATAAAGAAGATTCAAAGAGAGTGAGATGCCAGCTCCTTTCATTCAGTCAGTAGCTTCAAACATTTCTGGTATATGAAAAACATGTTTTTCAATGGCAAAAATCAATGAATATTGTAAATGCACAAACAGTAATATCTCCACATTGCACGGTGCAATTCTGAAATTTTTAGCTTTTTCCTGCTAATCCTAGCATGATAAAGAAGATTCAAAGAGAGTGAGATGCCAGCTCCTTTCATTCAGTCAGTAGCTTCATGTCAGTAAGCTTCAAACATTTCTGGTATATGAAAAACATGTTTTTCAATGGCAAAAAAATCAATGAATATTGTAAATGCACAAACAGTAATATCTCCACATTGCACGGTGCAATTCTGAAATTTTTTGCCTTTTTCCTGCTAATCCTAGCATGATAAAGAAGATTCAAAGAGAGTGAGATGCCAGCTCCTTTCATTCAGTCAGTAGCTTCAAACATTTCTGGACGTTTTTCAATGGCAAAAATCAATGAATATTGTAAATGCACAAACAGTAATATCTCCACATTGCACGGTGCAATTCTGAATTTTTTGCTTTTCCTGCTAATCCTAGCATGATAAAGAAGATTCAAAAGAGAGTGAGATGCCAGCTCCTTTCATTCAGTCAGTAGCTTCAAACATTTCTGGTATATGAAAAACATGTTTTTCAATGGCAAAAATCAATGAATATTGTAAATGCACAAACAGTAATATCTCCACATTGCACGGTGCAATTCTGAAATTTTTAGCTTTTTCCTGTAATCCTAGCATGATAAAGAAGATTCAAAGAGAGTGAGATGCCAGCTCCTTTCATTCAGTCAGTAGCTTCAAACATTTCTGGACGTTTTTCAATGGCAAAAATCAATGAATATTGTAAATGCACAAACAGTAATATCTCCACATTGCACGGTGCAATTCTGAAATTTTTAGCTTTTTCCTGTTAATCCTAGCATGATAAAGAAGATTCAAAGAGAGTGAGATGCCAGCTCCTTTCATTCAGTCAGTAGCTTCAAACATTTCTGGTATATGAAAAACATGTTTTTTCAATGGCAAAAATCAATGAATATTGTAAATGCACAAACAGTAATATCTCCACATTGCACGGTGCAATTCTGAAATTTTTAGCTTTTTCCTGTTAATCCTAGCATGATAAAGAAGATTCAAAGAGAGTGAGATGCCAGCTCCTTTCATTCAGTCAGTAGCTTCAAACATTTCTGGTATATGAAAAACATGTTTTTCAATGGCAAAAATCAATGAATATTGTAAATGCACAAACAGTAATATCTCCACATTGCACGGTGCAATTCTGAAATTTTTAGCTTTTTCCTGCTAATCCTAGCATGATAAAGAAGATTCAAAGAGAGTGAGATGCCAGCTCCTTTCATTCAGTCAGTAGCTTCAAACATTTCTGGTATATGAAAAACATGTTTTTCAATGGCAAAAATCAATGAATATTGTAAATGCACAAACAGTAATATCTCCACATTGCACGGTGCAATTCTGAAATTTTTTGCTTTTTCCTGCTAATCCTAGCATGATAAAGAAGATTCAAAGAGAGTGAGATGCCAGCTCCTTTCATTCAGTCAGTAGCTTCAAACATTTCTGGACGTTTTTCAATGGCAAAAATCAATGAATATTGTAAATGCACAAACAGTAATATCTCCACATTGCACGGTGCAATTCTGAAATTTTTAGCTTTTTCCTGCTAATCCTAGCATGATAAAGAAGATTCAAAGAGAGTGAGATGCCAGCTCCTTTCATTCAGTCAGTAGCTTCAAACATTTCTGGTATATGAAAAACATGTTTTTCAATGGCAAAATCAATGAATATTGTAAATGCACAAACAGTAATATCTCCACATTGCACGGTGCAATTCTGAAATTTTTAGCTTTTTCCTGTTAATCCTAGCATGATAAAGAAGATTCAAAGAGAGTGAGATGCCAGCTCCTTTCATTCAGTCAGTAGCTTCAAACATTTCTGGACGTTTTTCAATGGCAAAAATCAATGAATATTGTAAATGCACAAACAGTAATATCTCCACATTGCACGGTGCAATTCTGAAATTTTTAGCTTTTTCCTGTTAATCCTAGCATGATAAAGAAGATTCAAAGAGAGTGAGATGCCAGCTCCTTTCATTCAGTCAGTAGCTTCAAACATTTCTGGTATATGAAAAACATGTTTTTTCAATGGCAAAAATCAATGAATATTGTAAATGCACAAACAGTAATATCTCCACATTGCACGGTGCAATTCTGAAATTTTTAGCTTTTCCTGTTAATCCTAGCATGATAAAGAAGATTCAAAGAGAGTGAGATGCCAGCTCCTTTCATTCAGTCAGTAGCTTCAAACATTTCTGGTATATGAAAAACATGTTTTTCAATGGCAAAAATCAATGAATATTGTAAATGCACAAACAGTAATATCTCCACATTGCACGGTGCAATTCTGAAATTTTTAGCTTTTTCCTGTTAATCCTAGCATGATAAAGAAGATTCAAAGAGAGTGAGATGCCAGCTCCTTTCATTCAGTCAGTAGCTTCAAACATTTCTGGTATATGAAAAACATGTTTTTTCAATGGCAAAAATCAATGAATATTGTAAATGCACAAACAGTAATATCTCCACATTGCACGGTGCAATTCTGAAATTTTTAGCTTTTTCCTGTTAATCCTAGCATGATAAAGAAGATTCAAAGAGAGTGAGATGCCAGCTCCTTTCATTCAGTCAGTAGCTTCAAACATTTCTGGACATTTTTCAATGGCAAAAATCAATGAATATTGTAAATGCACAAACAGTAATATCTCCACATTGCACGGTGCAATTCTGAAATTTTTAGCTTTTTCCTGTTAATCCTAGCATGATAAAGAAGATTCAAAGAGAGTGAGATGCCAGCTCCTTTCATTCAGTCAGTAGCTTCAAACATTTCTGGTATATGAAAAACATGTTTTTCAATGGCAAAAATCAATGAATATTGTAAATGCACAAACAGTAATATCTCCACATTGCACGGTGCAATTCTGAAATTTTAGCTTTTTCCTGTTAATCCTAGCATGATAAAGAAGATTCAAAGAGAGTGAGATGCCAGCTCCTTTCATTCAGTCAGTAGCTTCAAACATTTCTGGACGTTTTTCAATGGCAAAAATCAATGAATATTGTAAATGCACAAACAGTAATATCTCCACATTGCACGGTGCAATTCTGAAATTTTTTGCTTTTTCCTGCTAATCCTAGCATGATAAAGAAGATTCAAAGAGAGTGAGATGCCAGCTCCTTTCATTCAGTCAGTAGCTTCAAACATTTCTGGACGTTTTTCAATGGCAAAAATCAATGAATATTGTAAATGCACAAACAGTAATATCTCCACATTGCACGGTGCAATTCTGAAATTTTTAGCTTTTTCCTGCTAATCCTAGCATGATAAAGAAGATTCAAAGAGAGTGAGATGCCAGCTCCTTTCATTCAGTCAGTAGCTTCAAACATTTCTGGACGTTTTTCAATGGCAAAAATCAATGAATATTGTAAATGCACAAACAGTAATATCTCCACATTGCACGGTGCAATTCTGAAATTTTTAGCTTTTTCCTGTTAATCCTAGCATGATAAAGAAGATTCAAAGAGAGTGAGATGCCAGCTCCTTTCATTCAGTCAGTAGCTTCAAACATTTCTGGACGTTTTTCAATGGCAAAAATCAATGAATATTGTAAATGCACAAACAGTAATATCTCCACATTGCACGGTGCAATTCTGAAATTTTTAGCTTTTTCCTGCTAATCCTAGCATGATAAAGAAGATTCAAAGAGAGTGAGATGCCAGCTCCTTTCATTCAGTCAGTAGCTTCAAACATTTCTGGTATATGAAAAACATGTTTTCAATGGCAAAAATCAATGAATATTGTAAATGCACAAACAGTAATATCTCCACATTGCACGGTGCAATTCTGAAATTTTTAGCTTTTTCCTGCTAATCCTAGCATGATAAAGAAGATTCAAAGAGAGTGAGATGCCAGCTCCTTTCATTCAGTCAGTAGCTTCAAACATTTCTGGACGTTTTCAATGGCAAAATCAATGAATATTGTAAATGCACAAACAGTAATATCTCCACATTGCACGGTGCAATTCTGAAATTTTTTGCTTTTTCCTGCTAATCCTAGCATGATAAAGAAGATTCAAAGAGAGTGAGATGCCAGCTCCTTTCATTCAGTCAGTAGCTTCAAACATTTCTGGTATATGAAAAACATGTTTTTCAATGGCAAAAATCAATGAATATTGTAAATGCACAAACAGTAATATCTCCACATTGCACGGTGCAATTCTGAAATTTTTAGCTTTTTCCTGTTAATCCTAGCATGATAAAGAAGATTCAAAGAGAGTGAGATGCCAGCTCCTTTCATTCAGTCAGTAGCTTCAAACATTTCTGGTATATGAAAAACATGTTTTCAATGGCAAAAATCAATGAATATTGTAAATGCACAAACAGTAATATCTCCACATTGCACGGTGCAATTCTGAAATTTTTAGCTTTTTCCTGTTAATCCTAGCATGATAAAGAAGATTCAAAGAGAGTGAGATGCCAGCTCCTTTCATTCAGTCAGTAGCTTCAAACATTTCTGGACGTTTTTCAATGGCAAAAATCAATGAATATTGTAAATGCACAAACAGTAATATCTCCACATTGCACGGTGCAATTCTGAAATTTTTTGCTTTTTCCTGTTAATCCTAGCATGATAAAGAAGATTCAAAGAGAGTGAGATGCCAGCTCCTTTCATTCAGTCAGTAGCTTCAAACATTTCTGGACGTTTTTCAATGGCAAAAATCAATGAATATTGTAAATGCACAAACAGTAATATCTCCACATTGCACGGTGCAATTCTGAAATTTTTTGCTTTTTCCTGCTAATCCTAGCATGATAAAGAAGATTCAAAGAGAGTGAGATGCCAGCTCCTTTCATTCAGTCAGTAGCTTCAAACATTTCTGGTATATGAAAAACGTTTTTCAATGGCAAAAATCAATGAATATTGTAAATGCACAAACAGTAATATCTCCACATTGCACGGTGCAATTCTGAAATTTTTAGCTTTTTTCCTGTTAATCCTAGCATGATAAAGAAGATTCAAAGAGAGTGAGATGCCAGCTCCTTTCATTCAGTCAGTAGCTTCAAACATTTCTGGACGTTTTTCAATGGCAAAAATCAATGAATATTGTAAATGCACAAACAGTAATATCTCCACATTGCACGGTGCAATTCTGAAATTTTTAGCTTTTTCCTGTTAATCCTAGCATGATAAAGAAGATTCAAAGAGAGTGAGATGCCAGCTCCTTTCATTCAGTCAGTAGCTTCAAACATTTCTGGACGTTTTTCAATGGCAAAAATCAATGAATATTGTAAATGCACAAACAGTAATATCTCCACATTGCACGGTGCAATTCTGAAATTTTTAGCTTTTCCTGTTAATCCTAGCATGATAAAGAAGATTCAAAGAGAGTGAGATGCCAGCTCCTTTCATTCAGTCAGTAGCTTCAAACATTTCTGGACGTTTTTCAATGGCAAAAATCAATGAATATTGTAAATGCACAAACAGTAATATCTCCACATTGCACGGTGCAATTCTGAAATTTTTAGCTTTTTCCTGTTAATCCTAGCATGATAAAGAAGATTCAAAGAGAGTGAGATGCCAGCTCCTTTCATTCAGTCAGTAGCTTCAAACATTTCTGGTATATGAAAAACATGTTTTTCAATGGCAAAAATCAATGAATATTGTAAATGCACAAACAGTAATATCTCCACATTGCACGGTGCAATTCTGAAATTTTTAGCTTTTTCCTGTTAATCCTAGCATGATAAAGAAGATTCAAAGAGAGTGAGATGCCAGCTCCTTTCATTCAGTCAGTAGCTTCAAACATTTCTGGACGTTTTTCAATGGCAAAAATCAATGAATATTGTAAATGCACAAACAGTAATATCTCCACATTGCACGGTGCAATTCTGAAATTTTTTGCTTTTTCCTGCTAATCCTAGCATGATAAAGAAGATTCAAAGAGAGTGAGATGCCAGCTCCTTTCATTCAGTCAGTAGCTTCAAACATTTCTGGACGTTTTTCAATGGCAAAAATCAATGAATATTGTAAATGCACAAACAGTAATATCTCCACATTGCACGGTGCAATTCTGAAATTTTTAGCTTTTTCCTGCTAATCCTAGCATGATAAAGAAGATTCAAAGAGAGTGAGATGCCAGCTCCTTTCATTCAGTCAGTAGCTTCAAACATTTCTGGACGTTTTTCAATGGCAAAAATCAATGAATATTGTAAATGCACAAACAGTAATATCTCCACATTGCACGGTGCAATTCTGAAATTTTTAGCTTTTTCCTGTTAATCCTAGCATGATAAAGAAGATTCAAAGAGAGTGAGATGCCAGCTCCTTTCATTCAGTCAGTAGCTTCAAACATTTCTGGACGTTTTTCAATGGCAAAAATCAATGAATATTGTAAATGCACAAACAGTAATATCTCCACATTGCACGGTGCAATTCTGAAATTTTTAGCTTTTTCCTGCTAATCCTAGCATGATAAAGAAGATTCAAAGAGAGTGAGATGCCAGCTCCTTTCATTCAGTCAGTAGCTTCAAACATTTCTGGTATATGAAAAACATGTTTTTCAATGGCAAAAATCAATGAATATTGTAAATGCACAAACAATAATATCTCCACATTGCACGGTGCAATTCTGAAATTTTTAGCTTTTTCCTGCTAATCCTAGCATGATAAAGAAGATTCAAAGAGAGTGAGATGCCAGCTCCTTTCATTCAGTCAGTAGCTTCAAACATTTCTGGACGTTTTTCAATGGCAAAAATCAATGAATATTGTAAATGCACAAACAGTAATATCTCCACATTGCACGGTGCAATTCTGAAATTTTTTGCTTTTTCCTGCTAATCCTAGCATGATAAAGAAGATTCAAAGAGAGTGAGATGCCAGCTCCTTTCATTCAGTCAGTAGCTTCAAACATTTCTGGTATATGAAAAACATGTTTTTCAATGGCAAAAATCAATGAATATTGTAAATGCACAAACAGTAATATCTCCACATTGCACGGTGCAATTCTGAAATTTTTAGCTTTTTCCTGTTAATCCTAGCATGATAAAGAAGATTCAAAGAGAGTGAGATGCCAGCTCCTTTCATTCAGTCAGTAGCTTCAAACATTTCTGGTATATGAAAAACATGTTTTTCAATGGCAAAAATCAATGAATATTGTAAATGCACAAACAGTAATATCTCCACATTGCACGGTGCAATTCTGAAATTTTTAGCTTTTTCCTGTTAATCCTAGCATGATAAAGAAGATTCAAAGAGAGTGAGATGCCAGCTCCTTTCATTCAGTCAGTAGCTTCAAACATTTCTGGACGTTTTTCAATGGCAAAAATCAATGAATATTGTAAATGCACAAACAGTAATATCTCCACATTGCACGGTGCAATTCTGAAATTTTTTGCTTTTTCCTGCTAATCCTAGCATGATAAAGAAGATTCAAAGAGAGTGAGATGCCAGCTCCTTTCATTCAGTCAGTAGCTTCAAACATTTCTGGTATATGAAAAACATGTTTTTCAATGGCAAAAATCAATGAATATTGTAAATGCACAAACAGTAATATCTCCACATTGCACGGTGCAATTCTGAAATTTTTAGCTTTTTCCTGTTAATCCTAGCATGATAAAGAAGATTCAAAGAGAGTGAGATGCCAGCTCCTTTCATTCAGTCAGTAGCTTCAAACATTTCTGGACGTTTTTCAATGGCAAAAATCAATGAATATTGTAAATGCACAAACAGTAATATCTCCACATTGCACGGTGCAATTCTGAAATTTTTAGCTTTTTCCTGTTAATCCTAGCATGATAAAGAAGATTCAAAGAGAGTGAGATGCCAGCTCCTTTCATTCAGTCAGTAGCTTCAAACATTTCTGGTATATGAAAAACATGTTTTTCAATGGCAAAAATCAATGAATATTGTAAATGCACAAACAGTAATATCTCCACATTGCACGGTGCAATTCTGAAATTTTTAGCTTTTTCCTGTTAATCCTAGCATGATAAAGAAGATTCAAAGAGAGTGAGATGCCAGCTCCTTTCATTCAGTCAGTAGCTTCAAACATTTCTGGTATATGAAAAACATGTTTTTCAATGGCAAAAATCAATGAATATTGTAAATGCACAAACAGTAATATCTCCACATTGCACGGTGCAATTCTGAAATTTTTAGCTTTTTCCTGCTAATCCTAGCATGATAAAGAAGATTCAAAGAGAGTGAGATGCCAGCTCCTTTCATTCAGTCAGTAGCTTCAAACATTTCTGGTATATGAAAAACATGTTTTTCAATGGCAAAAATCAATGAATATTGTAAATGCACAAACAGTAATATCTCCACATTGCACGGTGCAATTCTGAAATTTTTTGCTTTTTCCTGCTAATCCTAGCATGATAAAGAAGATTCAAAGAGAGTGAGATGCCAGCTCCTTTCATTCAGTCAGTAGCTTCAAACATTTCTGGACGTTTTTCAATGGCAAAAATCAATGAATATTGTAAATGCACAAACAGTAATATCTCCACATTGCACGGTGCAATTCTGAAATTTTTTGCTTTTTCCTGCTAATCCTAGCATGATAAAGAAGATTCAAAGAGAGTGAGATGCCAGCTCCTTTCATTCAGTCAGTAGCTTCAAACATTTCTGGTATATGAAAAACATGTTTTTCAATGGCAAAAATCAATGAATATTGTAAATGCACAAACAGTAATATCTCCACATTGCACGGTGCAATTCTGAAATTTTTAGCTTTTTCCTGTTAATCCTAGCATGATAAAGAAGATTCAAAGAGAGTGAGATGCCAGCTCCTTTCATTCAGTCAGTAGCTTCAAACATTTCTGGACGTTTTTCAATGGCAAAAATCAATGAATATTGTAAATGCACAAACAGTAATATCTCCACATTGCACGGTGCAATTCTGAAATTTTTAGCTTTTTCCTGTTAATCCTAGCATGATAAAGAAGATTCAAAGAGAGTGAGATGCCAGCTCCTTTCATTCAGTCAGTAGCTTCAAACATTTCTGGTATATGAAAAACATGTTTTTCAATGGCAAAAATCAATGAATATTGTAAATGCACAAACAGTAATATCTCCACATTGCACGGTGCAATTCTGAAATTTTTAGCTTTTTCCTGTTAATCCTAGCATGATAAAGAAGATTCAAAGAGAGTGAGATGCCAGCTCCTTTCATTCAGTCAGTAGCTTCAAACATTTCTGGTATATGAAAAACATGTTTTTCAATGGCAAAAATCAATGAATATTGTAAATGCACAAACAGTAATATCTCCACATTGCACGGTGCAATTCTGAAATTTTTAGCTTTTTCCTGCTAATCCTAGCATGATAAAGAAGATTCAAAGAGAGTGAGATGCCAGCTCCTTTCATTCAGTCAGTAGCTTCAAACATTTCTGGTATATGAAAAACATGTTTTTCAATGGCAAAAATCAATGAATATTGTAAATGCACAAACAGTAATATCTCCACATTGCACGGTGCAATTCTGAAATTTTTTGCTTTTTCCTGCTAATCCTAGCATGATAAAGAAGATTCAAAGAGAGTGAGATGCCAGCTCCTTTCATTCAGTCAGTAGCTTCAAACATTTCTGGACGTTTTTCAATGGCAAAAATCAATGAATATTGTAAATGCACAAACAGTAATATCTCCACATTGCACGGTGCAATTCTGAAATTTTTAGCTTTTTCCTGCTAATCCTAGCATGATAAAGAAGATTCAAAGAGAGTGAGATGCCAGCTCCTTTCATTCAGTCAGTAGCTTCAAACATTTCTGGTATATGAAAAACATGTTTTTCAATGGCAAAAATCAATGAATATTGTAAATGCACAAACAGTAATATCTCCACATTGCACGGTGCAATTCTGAAATTTTTAGCTTTTTCCTGTTAATCCTAGCATGATAAAGAAGATTCAAAGAGAGTGAGATGCCAGCTCCTTTCATTCAGTCAGTAGCTTCAAACATTTCTGGACGTTTTTCAATGGCAAAAATCAATGAATATTGTAAATGCACAAACAGTAATATCTCCACATTGCACGGTGCAATTCTGAAATTTTTAGCTTTTTCCTGTTAATCCTAGCATGATAAAGAAGATTCAAAGAGAGTGAGATGCCAGCTCCTTTCATTCAGTCAGTAGCTTCAAACATTTCTGGTATATGAAAAACATGTTTTTCAATGGCAAAAATCAATGAATATTGTAAATGCACAAACAGTAATATCTCCACATTGCACGGTGCAATTCTGAAATTTTTAGCTTTTTCCTGTTAATCCTAGCATGATAAAGAAGATTCAAAGAGAGTGAGATGCCAGCTCCTTTCATTCAGTCAGTAGCTTCAAACATTTCTGGTATATGAAAAACATGTTTTTCAATGGCAAAAATCAATGAATATTGTAAATGCACAAACAGTAATATCTCCACATTGCACGGTGCAATTCTGAAATTTTTAGCTTTTTCCTGTTAATCCTAGCATGATAAAGAAGATTCAAAGAGAGTGAGATGCCAGCTCCTTTCATTCAGTCAGTAGCTTCAAACATTTCTGGTATATGAAAAACATGTTTTTCAATGGCAAAAATCAATGAATATTGTAAATGCACAAACAGTAATATCTCCACATTGCACGGTGCAATTCTGAAATTTTTAGCTTTTTCCTGTTAATCCTAGCATGATAAAGAAGATTCAAAGAGAGTGAGATGCCAGCTCCTTTCATTCAGTCAGTAGCTTCAAACATTTCTGGACATTTTTCAATGGCAAAAATCAATGAATATTGTAAATGCACAAACAGTAATATCTCCACATTGCACGGTGCAATTCTGAAATTTTTAGCTTTTTCCTGTTAATCCTAGCATGATAAAGAAGATTCAAAGAGAGTGAGATGCCAGCTCCTTTCATTCAGTCAGTAGCTTCAAACATTTCTGGTATATGAAAAACATGTTTTTCAATGGCAAAAATCAATGAATATTGTAAATGCACAAACAGTAATATCTCCACATTGCACGGTGCAATTCTGAAATTTTTAGCTTTTTCCTGTTAATCCTAGCATGATAAAGAAGATTCAAAGAGAGTGAGATGCCAGCTCCTTTCATTCAGTCAGTAGCTTCAAACATTTCTGGACGTTTTTCAATGGCAAAAATCAATGAATATTGTAAATGCACAAACAGTAATATCTCCACATTGCACGGTGCAATTCTGAAATTTTTTGCTTTTTCCTGCTAATCCTAGCATGATAAAGAAGATTCAAAGAGAGTGAGATGCCAGCTCCTTTCATTCAGTCAGTAGCTTCAAACATTTCTGGACGTTTTTCAATGGCAAAAATCAATGAATATTGTAAATGCACAAACAGTAATATCTCCACATTGCACGGTGCAATTCTGAAATTTTTAGCTTTTTCCTGCTAATCCTAGCATGATAAAGAAGATTCAAAGAGAGTGAGATGCCAGCTCCTTTCATTCAGTCAGTAGCTTCAAACATTTCTGGACGTTTTTCAATGGCAAAAATCAATGAATATTGTAAATGCACAAACAGTAATATCTCCACATTGCACGGTGCAATTCTGAAATTTTTAGCTTTTTCCTGTTAATCCTAGCATGATAAAGAAGATTCAAAGAGAGTGAGATGCCAGCTCCTTTCATTCAGTCAGTAGCTTCAAACATTTCTGGACGTTTTTCAATGGCAAAAATCAATGAATATTGTAAATGCACAAACAGTAATATCTCCACATTGCACGGTGCAATTCTGAAATTTTTAGCTTTTTCCTGCTAATCCTAGCATGATAAAGAAGATTCAAAGAGAGTGAGATGCCAGCTCCTTTCATTCAGTCAGTAGCTTCAAACATTTCTGGTATATGAAAAACATGTTTTTCAATGGCAAAAATCAATGAATATTGTAAATGCACAAACAGTAATATCTCCACATTGCACGGTGCAATTCTGAAATTTTTAGCTTTTTCCTGCTAATCCTAGCATGATAAAGAAGATTCAAAGAGAGTGAGATGCCAGCTCCTTTCATTCAGTCAGTAGCTTCAAACATTTCTGGACGTTTTTCAATGGCAAAAATCAATGAATATTGTAAATGCACAAACAGTAATATCTCCACATTGCACGGTGCAATTCTGAAATTTTTTGCTTTTTCCTGCTAATCCTAGCATGATAAAGAAGATTCAAAGAGAGTGAGATGCCAGCTCCTTTCATTCAGTCAGTAGCTTCAAACATTTCTGGTATATGAAAAACATGTTTTTCAATGGCAAAAATCAATGAATATTGTAAATGCACAAACAGTAATATCTCCACATTGCACGGTGCAATTCTGAAATTTTTAGCTTTTTCCTGTTAATCCTAGCATGATAAAGAAGATTCAAAGAGAGTGAGATGCCAGCTCCTTTCATTCAGTCAGTAGCTTCAAACATTTCTGGTATATGAAAAACATGTTTTTCAATGGCAAAAATCAATGAATATTGTAAATGCACAAACAGTAATATCTCCACATTGCACGGTGCAATTCTGAAATTTTTAGCTTTTTCCTGTTAATCCTAGCATGATAAAGAAGATTCAAAGAGAGTGAGATGCCAGCTCCTTTCATTCAGTCAGTAGCTTCAAACATTTCTGGACGTTTTTCAATGGCAAAAATCAATGAATATTGTAAATGCACAAACAGTAATATCTCCACATTGCACGGTGCAATTCTGAAATTTTTTGCTTTTTCCTGTTAATCCTAGCATGATAAAGAAGATTCAAAGAGAGTGAGATGCCAGCTCCTTTCATTCAGTCAGTAGCTTCAAACATTTCTGGACGTTTTTCAATGGCAAAAATCAATGAATATTGTAAATGCACAAACAGTAATATCTCCACATTGCACGGTGCAATTCTGAAATTTTTTGCTTTTTCCTGCTAATCCTAGCATGATAAAGAAGATTCAAAGAGAGTGAGATGCCAGCTCCTTTCATTCAGTCAGTAGCTTCAAACATTTCTGGTATATGAAAAACGTTTTTCAATGGCAAAAATCAATGAATATTGTAAATGCACAAACAGTAATATCTCCACATTGCACGGTGCAATTCTGAAATTTTTAGCTTTTTCCTGTTAATCCTAGCATGATAAAGAAGATTCAAAGAGAGTGAGATGCCAGCTCCTTTCATTCAGTCAGTAGCTTCAAACATTTCTGGACGTTTTTCAATGGCAAAAATCAATGAATATTGTAAATGCACAAACAGTAATATCTCCACATTGCACGGTGCAATTCTGAAATTTTTAGCTTTTTCCTGTTAATCCTAGCATGATAAAGAAGATTCAAAGAGAGTGAGATGCCAGCTCCTTTCATTCAGTCAGTAGCTTCAAACATTTCTGGACATTTTTCAATGGCAAAAATCAATGAATATTGTAAATGCACAAACAGTAATATCTCCACATTGCACGGTGCAATTCTGAAATTTTTAGCTTTTTCCTGTTAATCCTAGCATGATAAAGAAGATTCAAAGAGAGTGAGATGCCAGCTCCTTTCATTCAGTCAGTAGCTTCAAACATTTCTGGTATATGAAAAACATGTTTTTCAATGGCAAAAATCAATGAATATTGTAAATGCACAAACAGTAATATCTCCACATTGCACGGTGCAATTCTGAAATTTTTAGCTTTTTCCTGTTAATCCTAGCATGATAAAGAAGATTCAAAGAGAGTGAGATGCCAGCTCCTTTCATTCAGTCAGTAGCTTCAAACATTTCTGGTATATGAAAAACATGTTTTTCAATGGCAAAAATCAATGAATATTGTAAATGCACAAACAGTAATATCTCCACATTGCACGGTGCAATTCTGAAATTTTTAGCTTTTTCCTGTTAATCCTAGCATGATAAAGAAGATTCAAAGAGAGTGAGATGCCAGCTCCTTTCATTCAGTCAGTAGCTTCAAACATTTCTGGACATTTTTCAATGGCAAAAATCAATGAATATTGTAAATGCACAAACAGTAATATCTCCACATTGCACGGTGCAATTCTGAAATTTTTAGCTTTTTCCTGTTAATCCTAGCATGATAAAGAAGATTCAAAGAGAGTGAGATGCCAGCTCCTTTCATTCAGTCAGTAGCTTCAAACATTTCTGGTATATGAAAAACATGTTTTTCAATGGCAAAAATCAATGAATATTGTAAATGCACAAACAGTAATATCTCCACATTGCACGGTGCAATTCTGAAATTTTTAGCTTTTTCCTGTTAATCCTAGCATGATAAAGAAGATTCAAAGAGAGTGAGATGCCAGCTCCTTTCATTCAGTCAGTAGCTTCAAACATTTCTGGACGTTTTTCAATGGCAAAAATCAATGAATATTGTAAATGCACAAACAGTAATATCTCCACATTGCACGGTGCAATTCTGAAATTTTTTGCTTTTTCCTGCTAATCCTAGCATGATAAAGAAGATTCAAAGAGAGTGAGATGCCAGCTCCTTTCATTCAGTCAGTAGCTTCAAACATTTCTGGACGTTTTTCAATGGCAAAAATCAATGAATATTGTAAATGCACAAACAGTAATATCTCCACATTGCACGGTGCAATTCTGAAATTTTTAGCTTTTTCCTGCTAATCCTAGCATGATAAAGAAGATTCAAAGAGAGTGAGATGCCAGCTCCTTTCATTCAGTCAGTAGCTTCAAACATTTCTGGACGTTTTTCAATGGCAAAAATCAATGAATATTGTAAATGCACAAACAGTAATATCTCCACATTGCACGGTGCAATTCTGAAATTTTTAGCTTTTTCCTGTTAATCCTAGCATGATAAAGAAGATTCAAAGAGAGTGAGATGCCAGCTCCTTTCATTCAGTCAGTAGCTTCAAACATTTCTGGACGTTTTTCAATGGCAAAAATCAATGAATATTGTAAATGCACAAACAGTAATATCTCCACATTGCACGGTGCAATTCTGAAATTTTTAGCTTTTTCCTGCTAATCCTAGCATGATAAAGAAGATTCAAAGAGAGTGAGATGCCAGCTCCTTTCATTCAGTCAGTAGCTTCAAACATTTCTGGTATATGAAAAACATGTTTTTCAATGGCAAAAATCAATGAATATTGTAAATGCACAAACAGTAATATCTCCACATTGCACGGTGCAATTCTGAAATTTTTAGCTTTTTCCTGCTAATCCTAGCATGATAAAGAAGATTCAAAGAGAGTGAGATGCCAGCTCCTTTCATTCAGTCAGTAGCTTCAAACATTTCTGGACGTTTTTCAATGGCAAAAATCAATGAATATTGTAAATGCACAAACAGTAATATCTCCACATTGCACGGTGCAATTCTGAAATTTTTTGCTTTTTCCTGCTAATCCTAGCATGATAAAGAAGATTCAAAGAGAGTGAGATGCCAGCTCCTTTCATTCAGTCAGTAGCTTCAAACATTTCTGGTATATGAAAAACATGTTTTTCAATGGCAAAAATCAATGAATATTGTAAATGCACAAACAGTAATATCTCCACATTGCACGGTGCAATTCTGAAATTTTTAGCTTTTTCCTGTTAATCCTAGCATGATAAAGAAGATTCAAAGAGAGTGAGATGCCAGCTCCTTTCATTCAGTCAGTAGCTTCAAACATTTCTGGTATATGAAAAACATGTTTTTCAATGGCAAAAATCAATGAATATTGTAAATGCACAAACAGTAATATCTCCACATTGCACGGTGCAATTCTGAAATTTTTAGCTTTTTCCTGTTAATCCTAGCATGATAAAGAAGATTCAAAGAGAGTGAGATGCCAGCTCCTTTCATTCAGTCAGTAGCTTCAAACATTTCTGGACGTTTTTCAATGGCAAAAATCAATGAATATTGTAAATGCACAAACAGTAATATCTCCAGATTGCACGGTGCAATTCTGAAATTTTTTGCTTTTTCCTGTTAATCCTAGCATGATAAAGAAGATTCAAAGAGAGTGAGATGCCAGCTCCTTTCATTCAGTCAGTAGCTTCAAACATTTCTGGACGTTTTTCAATGGCAAAAATCAATGAATATTGTAAATGCACAAACAGTAATATCTCCACATTGCACGGTGCAATTCTGAAATTTTTTGCTTTTTCCTGCTAATCCTAGCATGATAAAGAAGATTCAAAGAGAGTGAGATGCCAGCTCCTTTCATTCAGTCAGTAGCTTCAAACATTTCTGGTATATGAAAAACGTTTTTCAATGGCAAAAATCAATGAATATTGTAAATGCACAAACAGTAATATCTCCACATTGCACGGTGCAATTCTGAAATTTTTAGCTTTTTCCTGTTAATCCTAGCATGATAAAGAAGATTCAAAGAGAGTGAGATGCCAGCTCCTTTCATTCAGTCAGTAGCTTCAAACATTTCTGGACGTTTTTCAATGGCAAAAATCAATGAATATTGTAAATGCACAAACAGTAATATCTCCACATTGCACGGTGCAATTCTGAAATTTTTAGCTTTTTCCTGTTAATCCTAGCATGATAAAGAAGATTCAAAGAGAGTGAGATGCCAGCTCCTTTCATTCAGTCAGTAGCTTCAAACATTTCTGGTATATGAAAAACATGTTTTTCAATGGCAAAAATCAATGAATATTGTAAATGCACAAACAGTAATATCTCCACATTGCACGGTGCAATTCTGAAATTTTTAGCTTTTTCCTGTTAATCCTAGCATGATAAAGAAGATTCAAAGAGAGTGAGATGCCAGCTCCTTTCATTCAGTCAGTAGCTTCAAACATTTCTGGTATATGAAAAACATGTTTTTCAATGGCAAAAACCAATGAATATTGTAAATGCACAGACAGTAATATCTCCACATTGCACGGTGCAATTCTGAAATTTTTAGCTTTTTCCTGTTAATCCTAGCATGATAAAGAAGATTCAAAGAGAGTGAGATGCCAGCTCCTTTCATTCAGTCAGTAGCTTCAAACATTTCTGGACGTTTTTCAATGGCAAAAATCAATGAATATTGTAAATGCACAAACAGTAATATCTCCACATTGCACGGTGCAATTCTGAAATTTTTTGCTTTTTCCTGCTAATCCTAGCATGATAAAGAAGATTCAAAGAGAGTGAGATGCCAGCTCCTTTCATTCAGTCAGTAGCTTCAAACATTTCTGGACGTTTTTCAATGGCAAAAATCAATGAATATTGTAAATGCACAAACAGTAATATCTCCACATTGCACGGTGCAATTCTGAAATTTTTAGCTTTTTCCTGTTAATCCTAGCATGATAAAGAAGATTCAAAGAGAGTGAGATGCCAGCTCCTTTCATTCAGTCAGTAGCTTCAAACATTTCTGGTATATGAAAAACATGTTTTTCAATGGCAAAAATCAATGAATATTGTAAATGCACAAACAGTAATATCTCCACATTGCACGGTGCAATTCTGAAATTTTTAGCTTTTTCCTGTTAATCCTAGCATGATAAAGAAGATTCAAAGAGAGTGAGATGCCAGCTCCTTTCATTCAGTCAGTAGCTTCAAACATTTCTGGTATATGAAAAACATGTTTTTCAATGGCAAAAATCAATGAATATTGTAAATGCACAAACAGTAATATCTCCACATTGCACGGTGCAATTCTGAAATTTTTAGCTTTTTCCTGTTAATCCTAGCATGATAAAGAAGATTCAAAGAGAGTGAGATGCCAGCTCCTTTCATTCAGTCAGTAGCTTCAAACATTTCTGGACGTTTTTCAATGGCAAAAATCAATGAATATTGTAAATGCACAAACAGTAATATCTCCACATTGCACGGTGCAATTCTGAAATTTTTAGCTTTTTCCTGTTAATCCTAGCATGATAAAGAAGATTCAAAGAGAGTGAGATGCCAGCTCCTTTCATTCAGTCAGTAGCTTCAAACATTTCTGGACGTTTTTCAATGGCAAAAATCAATGAATATTGTAAATGCACAAACAGTAATATCTCCACATTGCACGGTGCAATTCTGAAATTTTTTGCTTTTTCCTGCTAATCCTAGCATGATAAAGAAGATTCAAAGAGAGTGAGATGCCAGCTCCTTTCATTCAGTCAGTAGCTTCAAACATTTCTGGTATATGAAAAACATGTTTTTCAATGGCAAAAATCAATGAATATTGTAAATGCACAAACAGTAATATCTCCACATTGCACGGTGCAATTCTGAAATTTTTAGCTTTTTCCTGCTAATCCTAGCATGATAAAGAAGATTCAAAGAGAGTGAGATGCCAGCTCCTTTCATTCAGTCAGTAGCTTCAAACATTTCTGGACGTTTTTCAATGGCAAAAATCAATGAATATTGTAAATGCACAAACAGTAATATCTCCACATTGCACGGTGCAATTCTGAAATTTTTAGCTTTTTCCTGTTAATCCTAGCATGATAAAGAAGATTCAAAGAGAGTGAGATGCCAGCTCCTTTCATTCAGTCAGTAGCTTCAAACATTTCTGGTATATGAAAAACATGTTTTTCAATGGCAAAAATCAATGAATATTGTAAATGCACAAACAGTAATATCTCCACATTGCACGGTGCAATTCTGAAATTTTTAGCTTTTTCCTGTTAATCCTAGCATGATAAAGAAGATTCAAAGAGAGTGAGATGCCAGCTCCTTTCATTCAGTCAGTAGCTTCAAACATTTCTGGACGTTTTTCAATGGCAAAAATCAATGAATATTGTAAATGCACAAACAGTAATATCTCCACATTGCACGGTGCAATTCTGAAATTTTTTGCTTTTTCCTGTTAATCCTAGCATGATAAAGAAGATTCAAAGAGAGTGAGATGCCAGCTCCTTTCATTCAGTCAGTAGCTTCAAACATTTCTGGTATATGAAAAACATGTTTTTCAATGGCAAAAATCAATGAATATTGTAAATGCACAAACAGTAATATCTCCACATTGCACGGTGCAATTCTGAAATTTTTAGCTTTTTCCTGTTAATCCTAGCATGATAAAGAAGATTCAAAGAGAGTGAGATGCCAGCTCCTTTCATTCAGTCAGTAGCTTCAAACATTTCTGGTATATGAAAAACATGTTTTTCAATGGCAAAAATCAATGAATATTGTAAATGCACAAACAGTAATATCTCCACATTGCACGGTGCAATTCTGAAATTTTTAGCTTTTTCCTGTTAATCCTAGCATGATAAAGAAGATTCAAAGAGAGTGAGATGCCAGCTCCTTTCATTCAGTCAGTAGCTTCAAACATTTCTGGACGTTTTTCAATGGCAAAAATCAATGAATATTGTAAATGCACAAACAGTAATATCTCCACATTGCACGGTGCAATTCTGAAATTTTTAGCTTTTTCCTGTTAATCCTAGCATGATAAAGAAGATTCAAAGAGAGTGAGATGCCAGCTCCTTTCATTCAGTCAGTAGCTTCAAACATTTCTGGACGTTTTTCAATGGCAAAAATCAATGAATATTGTAAATGCACAAACAGTAATATCTCCACATTGCACGGTGCAATTCTGAAATTTTTAGCTTTTTCCTGTTAATCCTAGCATGATAAAGAAGATTCAAAGAGAGTGAGATGCCAGCTCCTTTCATTCAGTCAGTAGCTTCAAACATTTCTGGTATATGAAAAACATGTTTTTCAATGGCAAAAATCAATGAATATTGTAAATGCACAAACAGTAATATCTCCACATTGCACGGTGCAATTCTGAAATTTTTAGCTTTTTCCTGTTAATCCTAGCATGATAAAGATTCAAAGAGAGTGAGATGCCAGCTCCTTTCATTCAGTCAGTAGCTTCAAACATTTCTGGACGTTTTTCAATGGCAAAAATCAATGAATATTGTAAATGCACAAACAGTAATATCTCCACATTGCACGGTGCAATTCTGAAATTTTTAGCTTTTTCCTGTTAATCCTAGCATGATAAAGAAGATTCAAAGAGAGTGAGATGCCAGCTCCTTTCATTCAGTCAGTAGCTTCAAACATTTCTGGACGTTTTTCAATGGCAAAAATCAATGAATATTGTAAATGCACAAACAGTAATATCTCCACATTGCACGGTGCAATTCTGAAATTTTTAGCTTTTTCCTGTTAATCCTAGCATGATAAAGAAGATTCAAAGAGAGTGAGATGCCAGCTCCTTTCATTCAGTCAGTAGCTTCAAACATTTCTGGACGTTTTTCAATGGCAAAAATCAATGAATATTGTAAATGCACAAACAGTAATATCTCCACATTGCACGGTGCAATTCTGAAATTTTTAGCTTTTTCCTGTTAATCCTAGCATGATAAAGAAGATTCAAAGAGAGTGAGATGCCAGCTCCTTTCATTCAGTCAGTAGCTTCAAACATTTCTGGACGTTTTTCAATGGCAAAAATCAATGAATATTGTAAATGCACAAACAGTAATATCTCCACATTGCACGGTGCAATTCTGAAATTTTTAGCTTTTTCCTGTTAATCCTAGCATGATAAAGAAGATTCAAAGAGAGTGAGATGCCAGCTCCTTTCATTCAGTCAGTAGCTTCAAACATTTCTGGTATATGAAAAACATGTTTTTCAATGGCAAAAATCAATGAATATTGTAAATGCACAAACAGTAATATCTCCACATTGCACGGTGCAATTCTGAAATTTTTAGCTTTTTCCTGTTAATCCTAGCATGATAAAGAAGATTCAAAGAGAGTGAGATGCCAGCTCCTTTCATTCAGTCAGTAGCTTCAAACATTTCTGGACGTTTTTCAATGGCAAAAATCAATGAATATTGTAAATGCACAAACAGTAATATCTCCACATTGCACGGTGCAATTCTGAAATTTTTAGCTTTTTCCTGTTAATCCTAGCATGATAAAGAAGATTCAAAGAGAGTGAGATGCCAGCTCCTTTCATTCAGTCAGTAGCTTCAAACATTTCTGGACGTTTTTCAATGGCAAAAATCAATGAATATTGTAAATGCACAAACAGTAATATCTCCACATTGCACGGTGCAATTCTGAAATTTTTAGCTTTTTCCTGTTAATCCTAGCATGATAAAGAAGATTCAAAGAGAGTGAGATATTTAAAGAGCATTATTCTGGAATTTATTTCTGGTAAACTTATTGTTTCTGAAACCTCGGTGAACCTGTTAAGCAACCCATCCCACAAAATTTTTTGGAGCCTGAGACACATATATAACAGCTTCAATAATGATCTTTCCTTCCAAAAACACCTCTACATGATACGCTGGGAAAAAGATCTAAAACTCAATTTCCAATCCGATCAATGGGAGAGTGCTGTTCTTTTTTCTCAGGCCTCTAATATATCTATGCCCTTACAAGAGGCTTACTTCAAAATTCTAACCAGATGGTATTACACTCCAATCAGGCTTCACCATATAAAGCCCAGCAACTCTCCCCTTTGTTGGAGGGAGTGCGGCCTTAGGGGAGATCTTTTACATCTCTTTTGGAGCTGCCCTAAAATCCGGAATCTATGGGCTCAGATCTCTTCTTTGGTAGATGACCTTTTAGGCAGACCTGTTGTATTGACCCCTCAAATGGCTTTACTATCCTTAGATCTTGAACCATATAAGTCGTTTGAAAGATCTTTGGTGATTCACTTATTTTCAGTGTGTAAGAACGCATTGGCTTTTTATTGGAGAAAGTCATATGTCCCCACTTTGGAGGACTTAGTTGATAAGATGAATCTCCATAGAATATTTGAACTCAGATTTGCCCTTATCAACAATAATTTACTTAAATTTTCTAGGAAGTGGGATATTTGGCTCACTAAATTCCCTCAACCCTCTCATAACGCTGGAACATCTTAATGTGTGTCGTGTTTAGCTCATTAATATGTTTAATTTTTGCTAATGATAGTAATGTGTGTTTAAAGTGTTCAAATTTCTGTATTATCGTATATACTATTTGACGAACAAATTTCTCCCATCTTTCCTGATTATCCATTCCCGTTTGTTCCCTTTCCCTTTCCCTTCCCTCAGAATTTTTCCCTTATTATGAATATTCTTTTGTCACTACTTTTATGCTACGTGTGTTATTCCCCTGTTAAATTGTTTATTAAAAATAAAAAAAATATGGTAAAACAAAGAGAGTGAGATGCCAGCTCCTTTCATTCAGTCAGTAGCTTCAAACATTTCTGGACGTTTTTCAATGGCAAAAATCAATGAATATTGTAAATGCACAAACAGTAATATCTCCACATTGCACGGTGCAATTCTGAAATTTTTAGCTTTTTCCTGCTAATCCTAGCATGATAAAGAAGATTCAAAGAGAGTGAGATGCCAGCTCCTTTCATTCAGTCAGTAGCTTCAAACATTTCTGGTATATGAAAAACATGTTTTTCAATGGCAAAAATCAATGAATATTGTAAATGCACAAACAGTAATATCTCCACATTGCACGGTGCAATTCTGAAATTTTTAGCTTTTTCCTGTTAATCCTAGCATGATAAAGAAGATTCAAAGAGAGTGAGATGCCAGCTCCTTTCATTCAGTCAGTAGCTTCAAACATTTCTGGACGTTTTTCAATGGCAAAAATCAATGAATATTGTAAATGCACAAACA
The DNA here is from genome assembly GCF_046119375.1 of Phyllobates terribilis. NCBI lineage: Eukaryota > Metazoa > Chordata > Amphibia > Anura > Dendrobatidae > Phyllobates > Phyllobates terribilis. Next base: position 25,654 of record NW_027369809.1, read on the forward strand.
GTAATATCTCCACATTGCACGGTGCAATTCTGAAATTTTTAGCTTTTTCCTGTTAATCCTAGCATGATAAAGAAGATTCAAAGAGAGTGAGATGCCAGCTCCTTTCATTCAGTCAGTAGCTTCAAACATTTCTGGACGTTTTTCAATGGCAAAAATCAATGAATATTGTAAATGCACAAACAGTAATATCTCCACATTGCACGGTGCAATTCTGAAATTTTTAGCTTTTTCCTGTTAATCCTAGCATGATAAAGAAGATTCAAAGAGAGTGAGATGCCAGCTCCTTTCATTCAGTCAGTAGCTTCAAACATTTCTGGACGTTTTTCAATGGCAAAAATCAATGAATATTGTAAATGCACAAACAGTAATATCTCCACATTGCACGGTGCAATTCTGAAATTTTTAGCTTTTTCCTGTTAATCCTAGCATGATAAAGAAGATTCAAAGAGAGTGAGATGCCAGCTCCTTTCATTCAGTCAGTAGCTTCAAACATTTCTGGTATATGAAAAACATGTTTTTCAATGGCAAAAATCAATGAATATTGTAAATGCACAAACAGTAATATCTCCACATTGCACGGTGCAATTCTGAAATTTTTTGCTTTTTCCTGTTAATCCTAGCATGATAAAGAAGATTCAAAGAGAGTGAGATGCCAGCTCCTTTCATTCAGTCAGTAGCTTCAAACATTTCTGGTATATGAAAAACATGTTTTTCAATGGCAAAAATCAATGAATATTGTAAATGCACAAACAGTAATATCTCCACATTGCACGGTGCAATTCTGAAATTTTTTGCTTTTTCCTGTTAATCCTAGCATGATAAAGAAGATTCAAAGAGAGTGAGATGCCAGCTCCTTTCATTCAGTCAGTAGCTTCAAACATTTCTGGACGTTTTTCAATGGCAAAAATCAATGAATATTGTAAATGCACAAACAGTAATATCTCCACATTGCACGGTGCAATTCTGAAATTTTTTGCTTTTTCCTGTTAATCCTAGCATGATAAAGAAGATTCAAAGAGAGTGAGATGCCAGCTCCTTTCATTCAGTCAGTAGCTTCAAACATTTCTGGTATATGAAAAACATGTTTTTCAATGGCAAAAATCAATGAATATTGTAAATGCACAAACAGTAATATCTCCACATTGCACGGTGCAATTCTGAAATTTTTAGCTTTTTCCTGTTAATCCTAGCATGATAAAGAAGATTCAAAGAGAGTGAGATGCCAGCTCCTTTCATTCAGTCAGTAGCTTCAAACATTTCTGGTATATGAAAAACATGTTTTTCAATGGCAAAAATCAATGAATATTGTAAATGCACAAACAGTAATATCTCCACATTGCACGGTGCAATTCTGAAATTTTTTGCTTTTTCCTGTTAATCCTAGCATGATAAAGAAGATTCAAAGAGAGTGAGATGCCAGCTCCTTTCATTCAGTCAGTAGCTTCAAACATTTCTGGACGTTTTTCAATGGCAAAAATCAATGAATATTGTAAATGCACAAACAGTAATATCTCCACATTGCACGGTGCAATTCTGAAATTTTTAGCTTTTTCCTGTTAATCCTAGCATGATAAAGAAGATTCAAAGAGAGTGAGATGCCAGCTCCTTTCATTCAGTCAGTAGCTTCAAACATTTCTGGTATATGAAAAACATGTTTTTCAATGGCAAAAATCAATGAATATTGTAAATGCACAAACAGTAATATCTCCACATTGCACGGTGCAATTCTGAAATTTTTTGCTTTTTCCTGCTAATCCTAGCATGATAAAGAAGATTCAAAGAGAGTGAGATGCCAGCTCCTTTCATTCAGTCAGTAGCTTCAAACATTTCTGGTATATGAAAAACATGTTTTTCAATGGCAAAAATCAATGAATATTGTAAATGCACAAACAGTAATATCTCCACATTGCACGGTGCAATTCTGAAATTTTTAGCTTTTTCCTGTTAATCCTAGCATGATAAAGAAGATTCAAAGAGAGTGAGATGCCAGCTCCTTTCATTCAGTCAGTAGCTTCAAACATTTCTGGTATATGAAAAACATGTTTTTCAATGGCAAAAATCAATGAATATTGTAAATGCACAAACAGTAATATCTCCACATTGCACGGTGCAATTCTGAAATTTTTAGCTTTTTCCTGTTAATCCTAGCATGATAAAGAAGATTCAAAGAGAGTGAGATGCCAGCTCCTTTCATTCAGTCAGTAGCTTCAAACATTTCTGGACGTTTTTCAATGGCAAAAATCAATGAATATTGTAAATGCACAAACAGTAATATCTCCACATTGCACGGTGCAATTCTGAAATTTTTAGCTTTTTCCTGTTAATCCTAGCATGATAAAGAAGATTCAAAGAGAGTGAGATGCCAGCTCCTTTCATTCAGTCAGTAGCTTCAAACATTTCTGGTATATGAAAAACATGTTTTTCAATGGCAAAAATCAATGAATATTGTAAATGCACAAACAGTAATATCTCCACATTGCACGGTGCAATTCTGAAATTTTTTGCTTTTTCCTGTTAATACTAGCATGATAAAGAAGATTCAAAGAGAGTGAGATGCCAGCTCCTTTCATTCAGTCAGTAGCTTCAAACATTTCTGGTATATGAAAAACATGTTTTTCAATGGCAAAAATCAATGAATATTGTAAATGCACAAACAGTAATATCTCCACATTGCACGGTGCAATTCTGAAATTTTTTGCTTTTTCCTGTTAATCCTAGCATGATAAAGAAGATTCAAAGAGAGTGAGATGCCAGCTCCTTTCATTCAGTCAGTAGCTTCAAACATTTCTGGACGTTTTTCAATGGCAAAAATCAATGAATATTGTAAATGCACAAACAGTAATATCTCCACATTGCACGGTGCAATTCTGAAATTTTTTGCTTTTTCCTGTTAATCCTAGCATGATAAAGAAGATTCAAAGAGAGTGAGATGCCAGCTCCTTTCATTCAGTCAGTAGCTTCAAACATTTCTGGTATATGAAAAACATGTTTTTCAATGGCAAAAATCAATGAATATTGTAAATGCACAAACAGTAATATCTCCACATTGCACGGTGCAATTCTGAAATTTTTAGCTTTTTCCTGTTAATCCTAGCATGATAAAGAAGATTCAAAGAGAGTGAGATGCCAGCTCCTTTCATTCAGTCAGTAGCTTCAAACATTTCTGGTATATGAAAAACATGTTTTTCAATGGCAAAAATCAATGAATATTGTAAATGCACAAACAGTAATATCTCCACATTGCACGGTGCAATTCTGAAATTTTTTGCTTTTTCCTGTTAATCCTAGCATGATAAAGAAGATTCAAAGAGAGTGAGATGCCAGCTCCTTTCATTCAGTCAGTAGCTTCAATCATTTCTGGACGTTTTTCAATGGCAAAAATCAATGAATATTGTAAATGCACAAACAGTAATATCTCCACATTGCACGGTGCAATTCTGAAATTTTTAGCTTTTTCCTGTTAATCCTAGCATGATAAAGAAGATTCAAAGAGAGTGAGATGCCAGCTCCTTTCATTCAGTCAGTAGCTTCAAACATTTCTGGTATATGAAAAACATGTTTTTCAATGGCAAAAATCAATGAATATTGTAAATGCACAAACAGTAATATCTCCACATTGCACGGTGCAATTCTGAAATTTTTTGCTTTTTCCTGCTAATCCTAGCATGATAAAGAAGATTCAAAGAGAGTGAGATGCCAGCTCCTTTCATTCAGTCAGTAGCTTCAAACATTTCTGGTATATGAAAAACATGTTTTTCAATGGCAAAAATCAATGAATATTGTAAATGCACAAACAGTAATATCTCCACATTGCACGGTGCAATTCTGAAATTTTTAGCTTTTTCCTGTTAATCCTAGCATGATAAAGAAGATTCAAAGAGAGTGAGATGCCAGCTCCTTTCATTCAGTCAGTAGCTTCAAACATTTCTGGTATATGAAAAACATGTTTTTCAATGGCAAAAATCAATGAATATTGTAAATGCACAAACAGTAATATCTCCACATTGCACGGTGCAATTCTGAAATTTTTAGCTTTTTCCTGTTAATCCTAGCATGATAAAGAAGATTCAAAGAGAGTGAGATGCCAGCTCCTTTCATTCAGTCAGTAGCTTCAAACATTTCTGGACGTTTTTCAATGGCAAAAATCAATGAATATTGTAAATGCACAAACAGTAATATCTCCACATTGCACGGTGCAATTCTGAAATTTTTAGCTTTTTCCTGTTAATCCTAGCATGATAAAGAAGATTCAAAGAGAGTGAGATGCCAGCTCCTTTCATTCAGTCAGTAGCTTCAAACATTTCTGGACGTTTTTCAATGGCAAAAATCAATGAATATTGTAAATGCACAAACAGTAATATCTCCACATTGCACGGTGCAATTCTGAAATTTTTAGCTTTTTCCTGTTAATCCTAGCATGATAAAGAAGATTCAAAGAGAGTGAGATGCCAGCTCCTTTCATTCAGTCAGTAGCTTCAAACATTTCTGGACGTTTTTCAATGGCAAAAATCAATGAATATTGTAAATGCACAAACAGTAATATCTCCACATTGCACGGTGCAATTCTGAAATTTTTAGCTTTTTCCTGTTAATCCTAGCATGATAAAGAAGATTCAAAGAGAGTGAGATGCCAGCTCCTTTCATTCAGTCAGTAGCTTCAAACATTTCTGGTATATGAAAAACATGTTTTTCAATGGCAAAAATCAATGAATATTGTAAATGCACAAACAGTAATATCTCCACATTGCACGGTGCAATTCTGAAATTTTTAGCTTTTTCCTGTTAATCCTAGCATGATAAAGAAGATTCAAAGAGAGTGAGATGCCAGCTCCTTTCATTCAGTCAGTAGCTTCAAACATTTCTGGTATATGAAAAACATGTTTTTCAATGGCAAAAATCAATGAATATTGTAAATGCACAAACAGTAATATCTCCACATTGCACGGTGCAATTCTGAAATTTTTAGCTTTTTCCTGTTAATCCTAGCATGATAAAGAAGATTCAAAGAGAGTGAGATGCCAGCTCCTTTCATTCAGTCAGTAGCTTCAAACATTTCTGGACGTTTTTCAATGGCAAAAATCAATGAATATTGTAAATGCACAAACAGTAATATCTCCACATTGCACGGTGCAATTCTGAAATTTTTAGCTTTTTCCTGCTAATCCTAGCATGATAAAGAAGATTCAAAGAGAGTGAGATGCCAGCTCCTTTCATTCAGTCAGTAGCTTCAAACATTTCTGGTATATGAAAAACATGTTTTTCAATGGCAAAAATCAATGAATATTGTAAATGCACAAACAGTAATATCTCCACATTGCACGGTGCAATTCTGAAATTTTTTGCTTTTTCCTGTTAATCCTAGCATGATAAAGAAGATTCAAAGAGAGTGAGATGCCAGCTCCTTTCATTCAGTCAGTAGCTTCAAACATTTCTGGACGTTTTTCAATGGCAAAAATCAATGAATATTGTAAATGCACAAACAGTAATATCTCCACATTGCACGGTGCAATTCTGAAATTTTTAGCTTTTTCCTGTTAATCCTAGCATGATAAAGAAGATTCAAAGAGAGTGAGATGCCAGCTCCTTTCATTCAGTCAGTAGCTTCAAACATTTCTGGACGTTTTTCAATGGCAAAAATCAATGAATATTGTAAATGCACAAACAGTAATATCTCCACATTGCACGGTGCAATTCTGAAATTTTTTGCTTTTTCCTGTTAATCCTAGCATGATAAAGAAGATTCAAAGAGAGTGAGATGCCAGCTCCTTTCATTCAGTCAGTAGCTTCAAACATTTCTGGACGTTTTTCAATGGCAAAAATCAATGAATATTGTAAATGCACAAACAGTAATATCTCCACATTGCACGGTGCAATTCTGAAATTTTTAGCTTTTTCCTGTTAATCCTAGCATGATAAAGAAGATTCAAAGAGAGTGAGATGCCAGCTCCTTTCATTCAGTCAGTAGCTTCAAACATTTCTGGACGTTTTTCAATGGCAAAAATCAATGAATATTGTAAATGCACAAACAGTAATATCTCCACATTGCACGGTGCAATTCTGAAATTTTTTGCTTTTTCCTGTTAATCCTAGCATGATAAAGAAGATTCAAAGAGAGTGAGATGCCAGCTCCTTTCATTCAGTCAGTAGCTTCAAACATTTCTGGTATATGAAAAACATGTTTTTCAATGGCAAAAATCAATGAATATTGTAAATGCACAAACAGTAATATCTCCACATTGCACGGTGCAATTCTGAAATTTTTAGCTTTTTCCTGTTAATCCTAGCATGATAAAGAAGATTCAAAGAGAGTGAGATGCCAGCTCCTTTCATTCAGTCAGTAGCTTCAAACATTTCTGGACGTTTTTCAATGGCAAAAATCAATGAATATTGTAAATGCACAAACAGTAATATCTCCACATTGCACGGTGCAATTCTGAAATTTTTTGCTTTTTCCTGCTAATCCTAGCATGATAAAGAAGATTCAAAGAGAGTGAGATGCCAGCTCCTTTCATTCAGTCAGTAGCTTCAAACATTTCTGGACGTTTTTCAATGGCAAAAATCAATGAATATTGTAAATGCACAAACAGTAATATCTCCACATTGCACGGTGCAATTCTGAAATTTTTAGCTTTTTCCTGTTAATCCTAGCATGATAAAGAAGATTCAAAGAGAGTGAGATGCCAGCTCCTTTCATTCAGTCAGTAGCTTCAAACATTTCTGGTATATGAAAAACATGTTTTTCAATGGCAAAAATCAATGAATATTGTAAATGCACAAACAGTAATATCTCCACATTGCACGGTGCAATTCTGAAATTTTTAGCTTTTTCCTGTTAATCCTAGCATGATAAAGAAGATTCAAAGAGAGTGAGATGCCAGCTCCTTTCATTCAGTCAGTAGCTTCAAACATTTCTGGACGTTTTTCAATGGCAAAAATCAATGAATATTGTAAATGCACAAACAGTAATATCTCCACATTGCACGGTGCAATTCTGAAATTTTTAGCTTTTTCCTGTTAATCCTAGCATGATAAAGAAGATTCAAAGAGAGTGAGATGCCAGCTCCTTTCATTCAGTCAGTAGCTTCAAACATTTCTGGACGTTTTTCAATGGCAAAAATCAATGAATATTGTAAATGCACAAACAGTAATATCTCCACATTGCACGGTGCAATTCTGAAATTTTTAGCTTTTTCCTGTTAATCCTAGCATGATAAAGAAGATTCAAAGAGAGTGAGATGCCAGCTCCTTTCATTCAGTCAGTAGCTTCAAACATTTCTGGACGTTTTTCAATGGCAAAAATCAATGAATATTGTAAATGCACAAACAGTAATATCTCCACATTGCACGGTGCAATTCTGAAATTTTTAGCTTTTTCCTGTTAATCCTAGCATGATAAAGAAGATTCAAAGAGAGTGAGATGCCAGCTCCTTTCATTCAGTCAGTAGCTTCAAACATTTCTGGACGTTTTTCAATGGCAAAAATCAATGAATATTGTAAATGCACAAACAGTAATATCTCCACATTGCACGGTGCAATTCTGAAATTTTTAGCTTTTTCCTGTTAATCCTAGCATGATAAAGAAGATTCAAAGAGAGTGAGATGCCAGCTCCTTTCATTCAGTCAGTAGCTTCAAACATTTCTGGTATATGAAAAACATGTTTTTCAATGGCAAAAATCAATGAATATTGTAAATGCACAAACAGTAATATCTCCACATTGCACGGTGCAATTCTGAAATTTTTAGCTTTTTCCTGCTAATCCTAGCATGATAAAGAAGATTCAAAGAGAGTGAGATGCCAGCTCCTTTCATTCAGTCAGTAGCTTCAAACATTTCTGGACGTTTTTCAATGGCAAAAATCAATGAATATTGTAAATGCACAAACAGTAATATCTCCACATTGCACGGTGCAATTCTGAAATTTTTAGCTTTTTCCTGTTAATCCTAGCATGATAAAGAAGATTCAAAGAGAGTGAGATGCCAGCTCCTTTCATTCAGTCAGTAGCTTCAAACATTTCTGGTATATGAAAAACATGTTTTTCAATGGCAAAAATCAATGAATATTGTAAATGCACAAACAGTAATATCTCCACATTGCACGGTGCAATTCTGAAATTTTTAGCTTTTTCCTGTTAATCCTAGCATGATAAAGAAGATTCAAAGAGAGTGAGATGCCAGCTCCTTTCATTCAGTCAGTAGCTTCAAACATTTCTGGTATATGAAAAACATGTTTTTCAATGGCAAAAATCAATGAATATTGTAAATGCACAAACAGTAATATCTCCACATTGCACGGTGCAATTCTGAAATTTTTAGCTTTTTCCTGTTAATCCTAGCATGATAAAGAAGATTCAAAGAGAGTGAGATGCCAGCTCCTTTCATTCAGTCAGTAGCTTCAAACATTTCTGGACGTTTTTCAATGGCAAAAATCAATGAATATTGTAAATGCACAAACAGTAATATCTCCACATTGCACGGTGCAATTCTGAAATTTTTAGCTTTTTCCTGTTAATCCTAGCATGATAAAGAAGATTCAAAGAGAGTGAGATGCCAGCTCCTTTCATTCAGTCAGTAGCTTCAAACATTTCTGGTATATGAAAAACATGTTTTTCAATGGCAAAAATCAATGAATATTGTAAATGCACAAACAGTAATATCTCCACATTGCACGGTGCAATTCTGAAATTTTTAGCTTTTTCCTGTTAATCCTAGCATGATAAAGAAGATTCAAAGAGAGTGAGATGCCAGCTCCTTTCATTCAGTCAGTAGCTTCAAACATTTCTGGACGTTTTTCAATGGCAAAAATCAATGAATATTGTAAATGCACAAACAGTAATATCTCCACATTGCACGGTGCAATTCTGAAATTTTTAGCTTTTTCCTGTTAATCCTAGCATGATAAAGAAGATTCAAAGAGAGTGAGATGCCAGCTCCTTTCATTCAGTCAGTAGCTTCAAACATTTCTGGACGTTTTTCAATGGCAAAAATCAATGAATATTGTAAATGCACAAACAGTAATATCTCCACATTGCACGGTGCAATTCTGAAATTTTTAGCTTTTTCCTGTTAATCCTAGCATGATAAAGAAGATTCAAAGAGAGTGAGATGCCAGCTCCTTTCATTCAGTCAGTAGCTTCAAACATTTCTGGTATGACGTTTTTCAATGGCAAAAATCAATGAATATTGTAAATGCACAAACAGTAATATCTCCACATTGCACGGTGCAATTCTGAAATTTTTAGCTTTTTCCTGTTAATCCTAGCATGATAAAGAAGATTCAAAGAGAGTGAGATGCCAGCTCCTTTCATTCAGTCAGTAGCTTCAAACATTTCTGGACGTTTTTCAATGGCAAAAATCAATGAATATTGTAAATGCACAAACAGTAATATCTCCACATTGCACGGTGCAATTCTGAAATTTTTAGCTTTTTCCTGTTAATCCTAGCATGATAAAGAAGATTCAAAGAGAGTGAGATGCCAGCTCCTTTCATTCAGTCAGTAGCTTCAAACATTTCTGGTATATGAAAAACATGTTTTTCAATGGCAAAAATCAATGAATATTGTAAATGCACAAACAGTAATATCTCCACATTGCACGGTGCAATTCTGAAATTTTTAGCTTTTTCCTGTTAATCCTAGCATGATAAAGAAGATTCAAAGAGAGTGAGATGCCAGCTCCTTTCATTCAGTCAGTAGCTTCAAACATTTCTGGACGTTTTTCAATGGCAAAAATCAATGAATATTGTAAATGCACAAACAGTAATATCTCCACATTGCACGGTGCAATTCTGAAATTTTTAGCTTTTTCCTGTTAATCCTAGCATGATAAAGAAGATTCAAAGAGAGTGAGATGCCAGCTCCTTTCATTCAGTCAGTAGCTTCAAACATTTCTGGACGTTTTTCAATGGCAAAAATCAATGAATATTGTAAATGCACAAACAGTAATATCTCCACATTGCACGGTGCAATTCTGAAATTTTTAGCTTTTTCCTGTTAATCCTAGCATGATAAAGAAGATTCAAAGAGAGTGAGATGCCAGCTCCTTTCATTCAGTCAGTAGCTTCAAACATTTCTGGTATATGAAAAACATGTTTTTCAATGGCAAAAATCAATGAATATTGTAAATGCACAAACAGTAATATCTCCACATTGCACGGTGCAATTCTGAAATTTTTAGCTTTTTCCTGTTAATCCTAGCATGATAAAGAAGATTCAAAGAGAGTGAGATGCCAGCTCCTTTCATTCAGTCAGTAGCTTCAAACATTTCTGGACGTTTTTCAATGGCAAAAATCAATGAATATTGTAAATGCACAAACAGTAATATCTCCACATTGCACGGTGCAATTCTGAAATTTTTAGCTTTTTCCTGTTAATCCTAGCATGATAAAGAAGATTCAAAGAGAGTGAGATGCCAGCTCCTTTCATTCAGTCAGTAGCTTCAAACATTTCTGGACGTTTTTCAATGGCAAAAATCAATGAATATTGTAAATGCACAAACAGTAATATCTCCACATTGCACGGTGCAATTCTGAAATTTTTAGCTTTTTCCTGTTAATCCTAGCATGATAAAGAAGATTCAAAGAGAGTGAGATGCCAGCTCCTTTCATTCAGTCAGTAGCTTCAAACATTTCTGGACGTTTTTCAATGGCAAAAATCAATGAATATTGTAAATGCACAAACAGTAATATCTCCACATTGCACGGTGCAATTCTGAAATTTTTAGCTTTTTCCTGTTAATCCTAGCATGATAAAGAAGATTCAAAGAGAGTGAGATGCCAGCTCCTTTCATTCAGTCAGTAGCTTCAAACATTTCTGGACGTTTTTCAATGGCAAAAATCAATGAATATTGTAAATGCACAAACAGTAATATCTCCACATTGCACGGTGCAATTCTGAAATTTTTAGCTTTTTCCTGTTAATCCTAGCATGATAAAGAAGATTCAAAGAGAGTGAGATGCCAGCTCCTTTCATTCAGTCAGTAGCTTCAAACATTTCTGGTATATGAAAAACATGTTTTTCAATGGCAAAAATCAATGAATATTGTAAATGCACAAACAGTAATATCTCCACATTGCACGGTGCAATTCTGAAATTTTTAGCTTTTTCCTGCTAATCCTAGCATGATAAAGAAGATTCAAAGAGAGTGAGATGCCAGCTCCTTTCATTCAGTCAGTAGCTTCAAACATTTCTGGACGTTTTTCAATGGCAAAAATCAATGAATATTGTAAATGCACAAACAGTAATATCTCCACATTGCACGGTGCAATTCTGAAATTTTTAGCTTTTTCCTGTTAATCCTAGCATGATAAAGAAGATTCAAAGAGAGTGAGATGCCAGCTCCTTTCATTCAGTCAGTAGCTTCAAACATTTCTGGACGTTTTTCAATGGCAAAAATCAATGAATATTGTAAATGCACAAACAGTAATATCTCCACATTGCACGGTGCAATTCTGAAATTTTTAGCTTTTTCCTGTTAATCCTAGCATGATAAAGAAGATTCAAAGAGAGTGAGATGCCAGCTCCTTTCATTCAGTCAGTAGCTTCAAACATTTCTGGTATATGAAAAACTGTTTTTCAATGGCAAAAATCAATGAATATTGTAAATGCACAAACAGTAATATCTCCACATTGCACGGTGCAATTCTGAAATTTTTAGCTTTTTCCTGTTAATCCTAGCATGATAAAGAAGATTCAAAGAGAGTGAGATGCCAGCTCCTTTCATTCAGTCAGTAGCTTCAAACATTTCTGGACGTTTTTCAATGGCAAAAATCAATGAATATTGTAAATGCACAAACAGTAATATCTCCACATTGCACGGTGCAATTCTGAAATTTTTAGCTTTTTCCTGTTAATCCTAGCATGATAAAGAAGATTCAAAGAGAGTGAGATGCCAGCTCCTTTCATTCAGTCAGTAGCTTCAAACATTTCTGGTATATGAAAAACATGTTTTTCAATGGCAAAAATCAATGAATATTGTAAATGCACAAACAGTAATATCTCCACATTGCACGGTGCAATTCTGAAATTTTTAGCTTTTTCCTGCTAATCCTAGCATGATAAAGAAGATTCAAAGAGAGTGAGATGCCAGCTCCTTTCATTCAGTCAGTAGCTTCAAACATTTCTGGTATATGAAAAACATGTTTTTCAATGGCAAAAATCAATGAATATTGTAAATGCACAAACAGTAATATCTCCACATTGCACGGTGCAATTCTGAAATTTTTAGCTTTTTCCTGCTAATCCTAGCATGATAAAGAAGATTCAAAGAGAGTGAGATGCCAGCTCCTTTCATTCAGTCAGTAGCTTCAAACATTTCTGGACGTTTTTCAATGGCAAAAATCAATGAATATTGTAAATGCACAAACAGTAATATCTCCACATTGCACGGTGCAATTCTGAAATTTTTAGCTTTTTCCTGTTAATCCTAGCATGATAAAGAAGATTCAAAGAGAGTGAGATGCCAGCTCCTTTCATTCAGTCAGTAGCTTCAAACATTTCTGGTATATGAAAAACATGTTTTTCAATGGCAAAAATCAATGAATATTGTAAATGCACAAACAGTAATATCTCCACATTGCACGGTGCAATTCTGAAATTTTTAGCTTTTTCCTGTTAATCCTAGCATGATAAAGAAGATTCAAAGAGAGTGAGATGCCAGCTCCTTTCATTCAGTCAGTAGCTTCAAACATTTCTGGTATATGAAAAACATGTTTTTCAATGGCAAAAATCAATGAATATTGTAAATGCACAAACAGTAATATCTCCACATTGCACGGTGCAATTCTGAAATTTTTAGCTTTTTCCTGTTAATCCTAGCATGATAAAGAAGATTCAAAGAGAGTGAGATGCCAGCTCCTTTCATTCAGTCAGTAGCTTCAAACATTTCTGGACGTTTTTCAATGGCAAAAATCAATGAATATTGTAAATGCACAAACAGTAATATCTCCACATTGCACGGTGCAATTCTGAAATTTTTAGCTTTTTCCTGCTAATCCTAGCATGATAAAGAAGATTCAAAGAGAGTGAGATGCCAGCTCCTTTCATTCAGTCAGTAGCTTCAAACATTTCTGGTATATGAAAAACATGTTTTTCAATGGCAAAAATCAATGAATATTGTAAATGCACAAACAGTAATATCTCCACATTGCACGGTGCAATTCTGAAATTTTTAGCTTTTTCCTGTTAATCCTAGCATGATAAAGAAGATTCAAAGAGAGTGAGATGCCAGCTCCTTTCATTCAGTCAGTAGCTTCAAACATTTCTGGTATATGAAAAACATGTTTTTCAATGGCAAAAATCAATGAATATTGTAAATGCACAAACAGTAATATCTCCACATTGCACGGTGCAATTCTGAAATTTTTAGCTTTTTCCTGTTAATCCTAGCATGATAAAGAAGATTCAAAGAGAGTGAGATGCCAGCTCCTTTCATTCAGTCAGTAGCTTCAAACATTTCTGGACGTTTTTCAATGGCAAAAATCAATGAATATTGTAAATGCACAAACAGTAATATCTCCACATTGCACGGTGCAATTCTGAAATTTTTAGCTTTTTCCTGTTAATCCTAGCATGATAAAGAAGATTCAAAGAGAGTGAGATGCCAGCTCCTTTCATTCAGTCAGTAGCTTCAAACATTTCTGGTATATGAAAAACATTTTTCAATGGCAAAAATCAATGAATATTGTAAATGCACAAACAGTAATATCTCCACATTGCACGGTGCAATTCTGAAATTTTTAGCTTTTTCCTGTTAATCCTAGCATGATAAAGAAGATTCAAAGAGAGTGAGATGCCAGCTCCTTTCATTCAGTCAGTAGCTTCAAACATTTCTGGACGTTTTTCAATGGCAAAAATCAATGAATATTGTAAATGCACAAACAGTAATATCTCCACATTGCACGGTGCAATTCTGAAATTTTTAGCTTTTTCCTGTTAATCCTAGCATGATAAAGAAGATTCAAAGAGAGTGAGATGCCAGCTCCTTTCATTCAGTCAGTAGCTTCAAACATTTCTGGTATATGAAAAACATGTTTTTCAATGGCAAAAATCAATGAATATTGTAAATGCACAAACAGTAATATCTCCACATTGCACGGTGCAATTCTGAAATTTTTAGCTTTTTCCTGTTAATCCTAGCATGATAAAGAAGATTCAAAGAGAGTGAGATGCCAGCTCCTTTCATTCAGTCAGTAGCTTCAAACATTTCTGGACGTTTTTCAATGGCAAAAATCAATGAATATTGTAAATGCACAAACAGTAATATCTCCACATTGCACTGTGCAATTCTGAAATTTTTTGCTTTTTCCTGCTAATCCTAGCATGATAAAGAAGATTCAAAGAGAGTGAGATGCCAGCTCCTTTCATTCAGTCAGTAGCTTCAAACATTTCTGGACGTTTTTCAATGGCAAAAATCAATGAATATTGTAAATGCACAAACAGTAATATCTCCACATTGCACGGTGCAATTCTGAAATTTTTAGCTTTTTCCTGTTAATCCTAGCAT
>NW_027369810.1:0-40148 GCF_046119375.1 Phyllobates terribilis
TCCCTTTTATCCTGTTGTAGTTCTTCACCCTCTCTCATTGGTTCTTCTCTTTCTTTCATCCGTTCGCCCCTTTTCTTAATCTCCGCTTGCTTCTCTTTCTCTTGCATTAGTCTTGCAATTCGTTCATTCAATTTAATGTTAACAAACTTTACCTTCTTCCTTGCTGTGTATTTACACCTTTTAGGGAATTTAGGTTTCTCTGCAGGTTTTAACACGTTTTCTGGTGTGTGTTGGTTTGTTCCTGGTGTTGGTTGCTCTCTCTCCTTAACAGTGGTGTCTTGTTGTAACACAGTTCTCTCGCTTGCATTTGTTGTAGAATCTTTTCCTGACATGTCCTTAACAGGTTTGTCTTGTTGTAATACAGTTCTCTCGCTTGCGTTTGTGGTAGAATCGTTTCCTGACATGTCCTTAACAAATTTGTCTTGTTGTAATACAGTTCTCTCGCTTGCGTTTGTGGTAGATTCTTCATTGACATGAGTAGAGCTTGATGCATTGTCAATTAAAACATTCGTTACCCTCTCCTCCCTTCTTCTTATACCTCCTCTTACTTGTACTCCTCTTCCCCTTCTTCCTCTGCCCCCTCTCACTTGCACTCCCCCCTTTTTCCTCTTCCTTTCCCCCTTCTTCGTGGACCTTTTCTACTAAAAATCTGTGATAAAGCCACATCAGCTGCAACATCAAATTTCCAAAGTTAGTTATCCACATGACAATTTAAACTTTCAGTAAATTATGTTCCATATACCCACACAACCCAAATGTCCACATACACACACAACCCAAATCTCCACATTACCAAATCAGTGTAATAAATCAGTTCTACACATCATTTTAACAAAGTAGTTATACACATCATCATCATCTCCACATTACCAAATCAGTTTTAACAAGTTTCTCCATATTCCCACAGTCCCAATAAACAAGTTTAACAGATGAGTTTTAACAAATTTCTTTTAACAGATATGTTCTCCACATATCCACAGAGGAAAATATTGGTATCCACATACACAAATCATGTACAAGATAAGCTTAAGTTTCGCATTTAGTGTTTCAAATAAACTCCCATAAATTGTAGATTTAGGGTTCGAAAGAAAATTTCGTACCTTCACTCTCATCCGAATCGCTGTCTGTTCTTGTGTTACACATGTCATCGGACGACATTTTCCCCCTTTCAATTTGTTGTGCGATTTTGCAGTTTTGAAGGTTTTTTTTCGTTCTTCTCTCTCTCTCGCTGTTTTTATATTTCTTCAACCATATGCTTTTTTGAAAGACAAAGAGTGATTCTCTGTCTCGCTTTTGTGTAGTTTTTGGGGAAAAGCTTTTTTGCTTTTGTGTGGAAGAAAGAGTTGTCTTTTCAACTCCAGTCACTCTTTTTTGCTTTTGTGGAATCACTCTTTTTTTTGTGGAAGAAAGAGTTGTCTTTTCAACTTCAGTCACTCTTTTTTGCTTTTGTGGAATCACTCTTTTTTGCAGTTTTGAAGGGGAAACAGTACCGCGATGCAAGGTATCTTTTAAAAATCATTTTTGTAATCCCAGATACCCTTTTGTACGTGCACGTTTTTCTACTTCACCTTTTTTATGTGTTTTATTTTTGTTTATTGTCGTGGACCATTCTCATAATTTTGTTTAATGACCCACATGTGTTGTTTTAAATAAATAATTAATTTTCATTAGTCTAATATTTATAAATGTACCTTCATTTTATTAATCATGATCCGATGTGTTTATTTCCATGAACCATTATCCCAATTATATGTAGCTGCTCTTACTTTAATATTTTTTTTGTTTTTTTTTAAGATTGTTTCTTTTTGTTAACATGTGATATTTTGAATAAAGTAACTGAATTTTCAAATTTTGAAAAATGTACCCACCTTCAACTAGTCATGAACCTCATTGTTATATACCATGAACCTCATTGTTATATACCATGAACCTCAATGTTATAAACCCTGAACTGCATTTTTTAGAAACAATGAAGCATCATGCATGATTTTTTCAACATCAACCTGGGAAACACCTGTCCACAAACCAGAATTTTTTCATTGAAATGCATTACAATTTCAACATTAACTTGAAACAGAAATGAAATGAAACTAAAAGACACATGCATGAAACCTCAAATCCAAACAGAAATGAAACTACATCCTTGATTTTGATTTTAATGAAATGAAACTAGAAGTAGATCTAGTACAATTCATCATACTGGGGATCCCAAGGCATGTAATCTGAATCGTCTTCTCCGTTCCCATAAAAGTACTCATTGTAAAGGTATTCTTCATACTCCTCATCGTACGGCTCCTCATACGGGCCCTCATCATCCGTGTCCTGCATGGACTCTCCCTCCGCTTCAACTAAAAATATTTAGACATAAAAAACATAAAATATTTTCACAAAAACTAAACGACACATGCAAGAAAAAAGGTAGAAACACTTTTAGAATGAAGTCTAAAAGACTCTGTATCATGAGTTTATTTAATTGGAAAAATAAGAACACTAATTAACTTTGAACTCTATTAAATTCTCTTTTGTATTTAAAATCAATGAACCGCGATGTTAAAAATCATGAACCACGATGTTATAAACCATGAACCACGATTATATAAACCATGAACCGCGTTGTTATAAACCATGAACCGCAATAATATAAACCATGGACCGCAATGATATAAACAATGAACCATGTAGTTTTTCTGTGTATGTTCCATTCGTTGACTGTTAAATTTATTGTTACTTACTTATACATATGGGATTTCCCTTTGTTTGTTCATTTTGGCCATTCATCAACTCATTTTTTGTTTCAAACACCGGTGTGCGTTCCTCCATGTCTTCTCCCATCTGCCTCTCTTTCACTTGCTTGCTTGGTTCTACAGCTAGTTTACTCACTTTTGCAGCTACTTCAAGCAATTTAAAAATCATGAGCGTCAATGTTAAAAATCATGAACTGCGATGTTATAAACCATGAACTGCGATGTTATAAACCATGAACCACAATGTTATAAACCATGAACCATGTAGTTGTTTATGTTCCATTAATTAACTGTTTAATGTATTTTTTACTTACTAGAAGATATGTTCTGTTCCCTTTTTTCAAATATTGGTGTGCGTTCTGCCATGTCTTCTTCCCTCTGCTTCTCTTTCACTTGGTTGCTTGCTTCTACAGTTAGTTTACCCATTTTTGCAACTACTTCAAGCAATTTTTCTGTAATTAAAAGGCAATATTTTTTCATTGTTTTGCATTCCCCTTTGAAAGAGTAGAAATTCCATTGATTCAAGTAATAAAACACTCAATATGAAAAAATGTAGCAATTCAATGAAAGTTTTCTTACCTTCACTTCCACTGGAATCTGTCTCCTTTATATTATTCGACATTTTTTTTCGTTTTTTGTTGTTTGAAGTTGAAGATTCAATCTTTTTTTTGTTGTTGTTGGGTTTTTTGAACATATTTTGAAGTTCAAAGATTTTCTGGATTTGGAGTGTTTTCTGTGTGCTTCTCTTGTGAAGACTTCTCAAAGATAGTGTCTTTAAATGCCTAAAACTGCTCCTGTGTAATGTTCCTATTCAATGCTCCTGTTTAATGCTGCTGCGTACTAGCTTCTGGGAACTACTGCTTTTTTGAAGATTTTTTCAAAGATAGTGTTTGAAAAAGCCGAATTGCTATAGTGAACTGCCCAATAGATTTTTTCAATTTCTTTATTTTCCATTTTTATAATATCTACAACACATGTGTACCTTTTCAAAGATAGTGTATTTTTATTGCAGAAACTTATCATGTGTACTCTCCCTTTTTTCTATAATATAAATCATCAATTATATTTTCATCAAGCATGAACCTCAATGTTATAAACCATGAACCTTACTCTTATAAAGCATGAACCTCAATGTAATAAACCATGAACTTACGATATAAATCATGAACCATCAGAATAAATCATTTGTACATCATGCATTATATTTTATCAAGCTGGAAAACGCTGTTTTCAACCTGAATCTTAAGTTGGAATACATCATCATCATCAATTCTATTCAAAATGCATTGTCAATTTTAATATCAACCTATTTGAAAGCAGAATATATCAAAACAAATATTTTTGGTTTAATGCTCATGTGTAATGCTCTTGTTTAACTTATCCTGTTTTAATGCCCTTGTGTAATGCTCTTTGTTTAACTTTTCCTGTTTAATGCTCCTCTGTACTAGCTTTATGAGAACAATGCTGTTGTGAAGATTTTTTCAAAGATAGTGTCTGCAAAAGCTGATCCGCCTATCTACTATCTTCTGCGCACTAGCTTATGCGTACTAGCTCCTGTTTAACCTAGCTTCTGTGTACTATGCTCCTGTTTAACCTACTCTTTTTAATGCTCCTGCGTACATATCTTCAACCCATGTGTACTTTTTTCAAAGATAGTGTATTTTTATTGCCGAATCTTATCCTGTGTGCTGTCACTTTTTTTTTCTATAATATAAATCATCAATTATATTGCATCAAGCATGGTACTCGATGTTAGAAACCATGAACCTTAATCTTATAAAGAATGAACCTCAATGTAATAAATCATGAACCTCAACGATATAAATCATGAACCATCAGGATAAATCCTATAAACATCATGCATTATATATATTTCACCAAGCTGGAAAACGCTGTTTTCAACCTGAATCTTAAGTTTGAATACATCATCATCATCAATTCCATTCAAAATGCATTGTAAATTGTAATATCAACCTGTCTGAAAGTAGACTATATCAAAACAAACATTTCTTCATTTTCTGGTCACTCTTGGCTAGCAGGTGCTGGATTTTTCTTAATGATATCCAATGCTTGTTCAATCATCAGATTTGTGGGAGAAGTTATGATCCTGTGTGTGTATTTGACCCTCAATGCTTTTACACATTTCTCCTTGTTCTTTTCTGACATTTGGTCTTCCCATTGCTCATTAGGTACACCCATGTACACTTCCAGGTGTCTCATTGCATATATTCCTGACGAGTACTCTTCATCAACACTGAATTTGCAAGGAAGATTGACTAGCAGTGGAGTAGATGTAGATTCTTCCATCATGTCCGCTTTCTTATGAAGGAGAGCAATTCTCAGTTGTTTACCCAATATAAAGGCCTAGAAGACATAATAAATAAACAACACACTATTTTTCAGTTTCTATTCGACTTGATAAACTACAAAGTTTTTTTTTCAAATTTAAGTTTTATGCTTACCAATTTTTGCAATATTGGCAAGTAGAATTTCACCCCTCTGTCTTCTTTTGCACTGTCCAGTATTTGTGACTTTTGATGTTTCAAATTGAAAACAACAACAAAATACTGTTGATCAACTAATACTGGGACCATGATCTACAAACATTTTCATCATTTTTATAGTTTAAACTATCGCAAACACAACAAATATGAAAGTTATATGTCTAAATGGAAGGACGTACCATGTCTACGTCTTTTAATTTCCGTCCGTGCACTTGATTCAAAGCATAATTGATATTGTTTCTAACTTCGAGTTCTTCATCTTTTGGTCTCATACCCTGCATTATTGAACAATTGTAGTTTATTTTCCACTCATTTTACTATACATAATCATGAACTATATATTGTAAACTCATGAACCTTTTTGTTAAACATAATAATGACCCTTGAAATTATGCACCTTTTTGTCCCAGAGATTATGAACCTTTCTACCCATAATAATGAACCTTATGGTTGAATCATATGAACCTTATGCTTATCTAAACATATAACATTTTTTATGTTTTTCCATGTGCAATAAGGATAATTTTTTACTTACCTAGATCTTCACATACAAGATTAATCTGTTTGGATGTTCTGGGCTTCGTAATTCCTCGTTTTTGTTTAGAAGCGTTGTAAATGCATCCATGCATTTGAAGTGCACCTCTATCTCCATGGTTGCAAATTCGATTGCTTTGACATCCCGTCGCAGATCCTTGTACAAGGGATGCTCACTGTTTCATTTTTAGTAAAATGATTATTATGCATTTATTCATTTGCTCATTTGTTGTATTTTAACTTACAATTTTTTTCCAGACACAAACATTTACTCAGTTAAAGTTCTTGCACAACAATATCTGTAAACAGCTTGTTGTTGCTCAGTTTGCCTTGATAAGATGTCAATGCTTCTCTGTTTGTACGGGCTTCTGAGATTACGCAACAGACGATTGTGTTTAATCAGTGGTTTTTCTGGCTCAACCATTACAGCTTTCCCTCTTGCTTTTGCTTTAGCCTGTTTCATTTGTAATCAGTTTGGTTATTTGGCAGGTTTTCTGAATGTCTGTGTAATTGATAGTTTAGTATTTACCTTTAATCTCGTCCTTAAATCCTCCTCATCATCTTCAATTTGTCTGGCCAAGGCTTCTTGTGCATCCTCCTTCTCTTCAACGCCAATGATTTTTTGTATAGTATCTTCCTGCTCTTCAGAACTTATTAAGTGGAATGCTGGTGGTGAGATATCTATATTTGTCTTTCTAACCTTCACCTCCACATGTTGTGTTATCGGTTCTTCTTGAGCTCCATCTCTTGCAACAACCTTTTCATTTATCTTTACACCTTTACTCCCTATTTCTTCTGTTCCAATATCACTTATGTTTTCCCAGAACATGTCATCATTTTGTTCGACAACTTTGGTGAGACTGTAGCAGCTAGATTTTTAACTGTTTTTTCTTTTGTATTCTCCTCAATCTCGCGTAGACAGTTAATGAGTTGTGGATCAGACCAGAACAGATGGTTCTCATCATTCCACACGCTCATAAAATCTTGCTTGCTTCTCTCCTCATCTTCTGTTTTCCTCATCATTATCTTTGTTGTATTTACAGCAGTTTTCACCCTTTCTTGTGTATCGAACTCGTTTGGCATAGTCTTCATCATTTCCTCCACCTCGATGATTGCTTTCCCCAGCATTCCAGTTTTGCTAGTAAAATCAAGCAGCCATTTCTACATAAAAACCATGAACCTCAATGTTATAAACTATGAACCTCAATGTTTTAAACCATGAACCTCAATGTTATAAACCATGAACCCTAAAAATAAATAATATGAACATGATGCATTATTTTCAACATCAACGTGGGAAATACATCACAATTTTAACATCAACTTATTTTCAGTGATCAACTCAACGAAACTCTAAGTCATTTACTAAATCATCAACATCATCAATTCCATTCAAAATGCATCTCAATATTCAAAATGCATCAACTTATACCTGTATTGCCCCTGCAGCTGGTGTTTCTGTGCTTTCATGGTTCATTGTTTCATGTTCTTCATTAATCCTCGCCTTTTCATGGTGTAATTGAAGCTTTCCTCTACCAAAAACACCAAAATTGATCTCATTATCCTCTCTTTCATACAAATTCTTGTCTGTCCAGCTTAGAAATACAGGTGTTGAGTACGGGTTTTCTTTGCCCATTATTGTCACTCTATCAACATACAATAACTGTACATAAAGCAAGTATACAAAGTTGTTAAACTACGAAAATTATTATACTTGATGGTAAATATTAATAAAATTTAACAAATAAAGTTACCCCTTACCACAGGAAAGATGAGGACCTTTGTAAAACCTATCCTTTTTAGCTTTCCAGTCGAGAGTTGTTTGTGGCAATGAGTTCAATACAAACTTACACCAATTCTTGTTTCTGACATTCTCAACATCTGTTATTAGCAAGCTCTTGTTGACCTTCCCTTTCTGATTCGATTCTATCAATCCTGAGATGAAGAGATTTATGAATAACCTCTTAAACCAAGTTTCATCCTTACAAACGATCAACCTCTCAGCAATATGCGATGGTATTGAACCGTCTATTTTTTGGACTGGTTTTGAGCTTGAGGCTTGCTGCATTTTCTCATATGTTTTGAAGAAATTAAACCACTCATCCAAAACAGCATGTTGTTCTGCATCTGTTTTCTCTCTTGGGATCATTTGTTCTCCTCTTGGTATCCCAAGAACCCTTTCCACCTTTTTCTCATTTGCATCTATACAGCCTCCATCTCTCATTCTTATTGCGCATCTCGCCTCATCATAATTATCCAATATCCAATACGCCATTGCATTCGGGACTTTAATGAATTTCAAATTTAAAAGATCTCCAAATCCCATTTCTCTGACCCAGTTCTTCTGCTCTTCACTTAGTGCAGCCATTGTCTCAACAAACATCTTGGGAATGTTTCGGGTAAGCAATTTTGGAAATCCATCCATATCAATTTCCACTTTCACAACTTTCGTTTTACCCCCCAATTCAATCTGATCTTTTCGTTGCCTCTTGCCAAGCACTTTTACAATTGCTTCCTTCTTTCCTTTCCCTTTATCCCTTACCTCTAAGTTTAATTTTTTGGAGTCCATGGCCATTCGTTGATTCTCGTTGGGTTGTGGACAAACTTTGCTACCTACGTGAATCATATAATAATAAATATGTCAGTTTAAAAACATAAGTTCTATCTTTCAATAGTTTTTTGAAGTTGCATTTTTTCTTTCTATACAATGAGCCTTATAGTAGATAGGTGTGATCCAGTCTGTCGATTTCATGAACCTTAATATTTTTTTGTCATGCACTTCTTTTTGTAACTCAAAAAATGAACTCTATTTAACTTTGATCTTTATTAAATACATAAATTAATTATGGACTTCAATCTCATGTTCATGTTCTTGCAATGTCATGTTCAAGCAAATACGTTTCATGAACCTTACTTTTTTAATGTCATGTTCATGTTCTTTTAATGTCATGTTCCAGCATATACATTTTCATGTTCCATCATATACGTTTTCATGTTCCAGTACATATATTTTCATGAACCCTAAATTTGAGGATCATACAAATTTCATGTAGTTTTAAATTAAACAATCTAAACATTTTTTGCTTACTTGTACCAACAGATCGTGGCAGCACTTCCTCCTTCTTTCTGTCTTTCTCTTTATGTTCTTTTTGCTCCTCCTCTTTTTGTTGCTGAGTTTCATCGTCTTCCATTGGCTGCCCTTGTGTTGTCTTTAACACAACACTTCTCTCTTTCATTTTTTCACTCTTTTTTGCCAATCTCTTTCCATATGGCTTTAATCCCTTCTTTCGTGCAACACATTTTACTCTTCCTGAGTATGTAAGTTGATGTTTGCGATTTTCTCTATGCTCATGCATGTTTTGTGGTGATGAAAACTCATCTTCAAGAGCTATGTAGCTTTGCATGCTCAGCTCAACTAGTTGTTGCTGTTGTTCAGGCTCAGGCTCAGGCTCAAAATGTCGCTCTTGTATAACCTCTTCACCTCCACTAGAGTTAGCAATATCTTCTTCATCTGTAGCACTTCCTAACACAATGTGGTCAACTGTTAAAGCAACGCTGGAGTTCGAAGTAGATGTTGAAGATGATATTGAACCAGACGAGGAAGATGTCCCAATTCTTATAACTTCAACTTCCATTCCATCACCTTCAAACACATAAACAGTAGAAAATTACATCAAACTCCAAATTTTCCAAGTTGAAATGCTGATAAGGTTCATAAAATCTCAGATTCCGGAACATTTCTCATATTTTGAATGAATAGATGTCAGTTTTGTTCATGCAGATTTTCAGTTCATGCAAATCCAATTTATGGAACATTTTAACTCAAAAAACCATAATAGTCGTCCAATATCAGTTCGAAATCTCAAATTGGGAGAAAATAGATCGAAATCAATTCGAAATCTCACAGCAACTATAATCTCTAGTGCTAAACTATAAAACAAACTAAAAATAGGTCGAAATCTCAAATTCGGAGAAAATCGGAAATTAGGTCGAAATCAGGATTGTTCTTACCAACGCCATTAGACTCGCTCTCTGTTCCTGACATTTTGTTGTGACTTTTTCTGATGCAGTAGTCGGTGAATCGTTGTTGATTTGTGAGGATTTCGCTTCGAACTCTTTTCTTCTTCTGCAAGTCTCAATTTTGTGTTACTGGGAGTGTAGAAGACGAGAAGACGCGAAGCTGGTACATAATTGCACGGGGGCATTGGTGTCTTTTCATTCTATTTTCCAGGTGTTTTTACAATATTAACCTTCATTTTAAAACACAGACACGCGCGTCCGTATTTTGCTTTTTGCTTTTTTATTTTGTTCCCAATTTTCCTGGGCCGTTGATCATCGTGATCCAATGGTCCAGATCCGTACTCACTTACTCACTATAACACTTCTACTCACAAGAACCTCCCTCTTGATATTTGTTTGTATCCGGGACAATGAATATGATGCCAAATATAGAAACTTATCAAATTAAAATTTAGAAAACTTGTTTTTGTTTATTTGTATTGGTTATTTTAAGTATGTATTTTCTTCATGAATAATTCATTGTATATAAACGTTACTAGAAATATTTGAAAACTAAACACTAGAATAAAAATAATAAATTCATCACAACTAAATTTACTATTTTAATCTCTTATTTATCATACTGGGATGAAAAATAGTAAAATTCTATTAAAAATTCTATTTATTAAATTATACTAAAGCAAAAAAAGTTCATGTTGAACATCTCAATATCAAATAAGTAGATACTTCAGAGTTGATTATAACAATTCAGATTAGATCCGACATAATACCATTTTGGAAGTTGAAGTTCTAACAAACAAAAGAAAATGTCATATTATATTGTATTCATATTATTATAGTATAGAATTTACCTATGAGTGAAATTCTGGGACATGTACTATTATGTACAATGAGAACTGACCCTTAGCCTTACACCTATCCGCATTCAGCGACCGAGGTTAAACGCAGTACACACGTTTAACTTTCCTTTTGCACGCACTTTCGTTATGAGCCGTAAAACCAAGCTATTTCAGAACACCATTCATGCAATCGAATCGTCATTTTTAACGCTAGTTTCTACCATCAGAAGAGAACGAAAAACCTATTGATTCAGAGTTCCCTCATCTCAATTGAAGATACTTTAAACATCAACTTCCAAAATCAAACATGTCGACTTCCAGTATAGATTACGAGATCAATCATGGTAAGTTCATGTGTTTTGACAGATATTTTCTGGTTTTTAGTCTTTGATTTAATGAATTTATCCGCTTCGTGCTTTTGTTTTTGAACAGAATTGCGATCAAAGAGAATGAACAACAATCAGAACAGGAATGCAACGAAAAGTGGTAAAGAAGAGCCTTCATTCCTTCATTCCTACATTCCTTCATTCAAATGCAGTTTGGTCTATTTCAAATCACATTTATACAGTTCATTTAACAATCTTTGATATATTGCACTTTCCTCTAAAGCAGATGCACTCTCTGCCAATACACATGCACTTTAGTTTAGATGTGTTGCATTTCGTCTAAGTAAGATGCAATTTCTTTTACTTTTTACCAAATTCTGCATGATGATTGATATAAAGTGCACGCCGATTGGCAAAGATGTGCAAGGTGAATGATTGTGCATGCTTATTGTATTAGATTGTATTTTCTAACTAAATACATGTACTCTTGATTTTTGGATGTTACACTATTGATTTATTAAGATGCACTCTCTTCTAAAGTACCTTCACTTTCCACATTGTAGCAGTTGTTGGAACTATTTATTTTTCTCATACTTTCGGGAACATTTTCAATGGGTTTCAGCCACCGGTAGTGCCGGAATAAGGGAGCATTGGCTTCGTCTCCGCGAGCACGTACTCGTAGTATGTTAATACGTAATAATCGAGTTCTGTTTAAATGAGAAATAAGATCCCAAACATAGGTTCCTTGAAGTGTAACAAATGAATTTGAAGGATAGAAATGTGAAGGGCACTTGTCCCTAGGTATCCCACATTGTGTCTTGTGGAATGGGCCTTCTGTCCACAGCAGCAGACTATCTTTGTAAGCCGATCCGTCTAAGAAGTTTCTAGGCTTCTTTTAAACCCGTCTACGTTTGAGCTAGTCAATACAAAGCGGTTACGTTTGACTTTTCAATACACAAACCTGTTACGTTTAATCCTACTCAATATGAAGCGGTTTATGTTTGACCGTATATCTTCATGTGGATTAATCTCCAAATGAACCGAGTCTCTATATATAGAAATCTCTTGGCCTCATTCTAGACACACCAAAACCAATAAAGTTTCCTACTTTCCCCTCAAGTCTCTAATCACCTCCTCCTTTGTTCTGTTCATTGAGTCTAAGAGTGCATCGTAGTGCGTTGGTTTGCAAGCTACGTTTCTGAGTGTAACAGTCAGAAGAAGTTCACAGTTGCATCCTGGAATTTGGAACACCGATAACCGTCTCACTAACGGAGTGTTTATAGAATTAAGGCTAGAATTTCATACCCGCCTCTGCAATTGCTGTTGCGATCCGTATTCGCTCCAGGTAATCTTCGACATCCTTATTTCTGGATTTACGTTACTATGCAGCTTCTTTTAGGTTAGAATTACAGGTTCCTACAACCTTAATTCTGTAATAAAAAAATAACTTCACTTATAACAATCTGTCGTAAAGTTTCAATCTTTATAACAGGTATTTGAATTATAAAAAATTGAATTTACGTTTTATCTGTTTAGAATAAACATTCGCATCTTACATCTATATTGCAGGTTAAAGTAGATTCATTCGAATTTGTTATTTTATTATCTGTTTACGTTTATTCAATCAATTATGAAATGGTACACGTGATTTCGAATCGGTGTTCGTCTTTACCATCTTCTTAGACTGTTCAGTAGCTCTTATACTTAAGTTTGAGTCACTTCTGTTTGAAAAAAATTGTACATACTAATTCCTGTTTGCAGGTACAGATTATAATGAACAAATCTGTTAAGTTCGTGTGATTGACGCACCCGTTTGTTGATTGAATATTGGGTTGAAATTGATACTTGCAGTCTAACCACTGTAAAAATTTGCAGGTCATCAAATTTCTTTCTTATCATTATAGATTTGTTCGTCCAATTTGTTCGTATATTTGGACAATTGTTCGAATTGTTTACCCACGAAAAGGTATTAGGTTTGTTTCTTAACTAAATGGTTGGATGATTGTTATCATGGTTTTACGCTTAATTAGCATGTGTTATTAATTAGATTAAGTTGTGTTACTGGTTATGTTCAGTCGTTCATATACCATTCAATGGTATAATTGTTCGATAGAGTATATATTTGACTATTAATCTATTTTTTCCAATTCATTCTACTGATATTGGTTGCAACATGTTTAGCGAATAACTCATATTATATTCTTATTTACACATGTAAATAGTTTTTGGAGTATGAGTAACAAATCCAAAAGCATTGACTTTTGATGCTCCTGCTAGAGATAAAACTGGAAATACTGAGTCGATATTCCAAATTTAGTTTGGGAGTGGTCTGCTAGTTGTGATTCTTTTCAAAGTGAGCAGAGTTTGAGGTTCAGCATAATATTGTTCAACGGAACGTTGTTCAACACATCTTCCAAACGATGGTTTAGATTTCATCTATGCCTGATGCAACTAAGGCAGGGCTAATGACATAAAAGTTCAATGGAACTGTCTTTAAGACATGTCTATGAAAAGATGTTAGTCTTTCTAACTACTCTTAAGCTTGAGAAGCATCTAAGTGAGAATAAGCATATGTTAGTACCTTATGATATAGATTCTCAAACTCGAGTTCATGTTGATACCTGGACTCGTAGAGCCTTTTAAGAAGCAACTCACCAAGAGTATTAGTAGGGAATGTTTACATTATGATAAAGTGAGTCATCTAGTCGACAAATTTCCATGTAAGGTGAACCCACAAAAGGAATAAGGAAAATTTTTATTGCCTATGTTATCGAGTCTTCTCATATTTGACATGGAAGATATATTTGATATGAAAGATTGGGACATGCTAGTTATAAATCTAATTGTGGATTAATGATAACAGACATGATTCTAAAATGTAAAATAAATGCGCACAAATGTGAAGTATGCATACAAGTGAAACTCACAAAACACCGTTTTCACATGTAGAGAGAACAAATGAAACTCTAAGCTTAATTCACACAGACCTATGCTCTTTGAAGTATATACAAACTAGAGGTGGTAAAAAGTACTTCATCATGTTCGTAGTTGATAACACTAGATATTGCTATGTGTGTCTACTAAGAAGTAAAAATGCAGCTTTGGACTAATTCAAAGAGTATAAGTTGGAGGTTGAGGACCAACTTAGTAAAAGAGTTAAAGTAATTTAAAGTGATAGAGAAGGCGAGTATAATGAACCATTCAATGCCTTCTACAAAGAACATGGAACATCTCATCAAACTACCGCCCCCCTGCTCACCCCGAATCTTACAAAGTTGTGGAACGCAAAATCGAACTCTGAATGAAATATTGAATATAATGTTGGGAGAATATAGATTAGCCCATAATATGTGGGGGGGGGGGGGAGCCTACTAATGTCCACCTATATTCTCAACAAAATAGCAAATAAGGTTACTGGGAAAACACCTTATGAGTTAAGGAAATGTAACGTACCATAGTACATATACCTCAAAGTGTGGGGGTGCATAGAAAAAGTGGCAGTGCCACCTCCCAAAAAGTCACCCTTAGACCTAAAATCATTGACGTTATTTTCATAGGATATGCACACAACAGTGCATATCCATTTTTGGTATATAAATTAGATATACTAGATATATATGCCAATACAATAATGGAGTCACAAAAAGCTTCATTCTTTGAAAAACGTGTTTCCATGCAAGGGTAAGGAATATCCTAAACGAACACGTGAACAAAGAAAAGCAAGTGCTTTGGAAAAGACCTAGAAGAGAAAGTTATGAACCAAGGCGTGGTAAGCGAGCCCCCAAAGAAAAATAATTTGGCAAACCCCATTTCTTCTATAAAATGAGCTAACATTTTGAGAAGCCATGTATACACCTGACGCACCTTCATGGAAGGAAGCAGTCAAAAGTAAAATTGACTCAATCATGGAAAACCATACTTGGGAATTGGTAGATTTACTACAAGAAGGGTGTATAGCGCTTGGATTCAAAAGGATTTCAAATGCGAGTTGAAAACAGATGCCTCAATAGAGAATCACAAGGCTAGGCTTATGGATTCCGACGGAAAGAAGGATTGGATTTCTTTTACACTTATTCTCCGGTTACGAGAATAATTTCAATAAGAATGTTGATAGGTATAGTAGCTTTAAAAACATAGAAATTCATCAAACTGACGTTAAAACAAACTTTCTAAACGGAGAATTAGAGGAGGAAATTTACATGAAACAACCTGAAGGCTATATATTGCATGGATAGGAACACAAAGTTTGCTGACTTGTAAAGTCCTTATGTGGGCTCAACCAAGCTCCAAAACAGTGGCATGAAATATTTGATCATGTAATGATGTCAAATAGCTTCACTATCAATGAATGTGACAATACATCTACATAAAAGATACTTCCAACGGATACATTTTGTTATGTTTATACGTGGATGATATGCTCATTATTGGAAGCAACAATGACGTAATCAAACAAACAAGACACATGCTTTGTGGGAAGTTTGATATGAAAGACTTGGGTTGTGCAGATGTGGTACTAGGGATCAAAATCACTAGACATTCTGAAGGCATTATCTTATCTAAAATCCACTATGCTGAAAATATTCTTGAGAGATTGGGACAACAAAAACGCCTATGGACCTTAATCTTCACCTAACTAAGAATGAAGGAGTACTACATGTGGAATATACATGGATCATTGGTAGTCTAATGTACTTGACCGGCTGCACATGACCTGACTTAGCACACTCAGTAAATGTACTAAGTCACTACACCAGTAATCCAGGAAAAAACACTAGAAATAAATAACTAGGGTGTTGAACTACTTACAATACACCAAAAGTTATGGGATGTATTATAGGATGCACCCAACAGTTCTGGAGGGATACATTGATGCCAACTGGATATCCGACTCTAGAAACTCTAATTCAATAAGTGGATATGTATTCACACTTGGAGGTACAACAATATCATATGGAAATCTTCCAAACAAACATTACTGGATATATCCACAATGGAGTCTGAGTTCATCGCTCTAGATAAAACGGCGGAGAAGATGAATACCTTCGTAAATTTCTAGAAGATATCCCTATGTGGGATAATCTAGTATCGACATTAAGTGTACAATGTGGTAGCCAATCAGATTTTGCTCGGGCACTAAGTAGCTTATATAATGGAAAGTCTCGTTACATTATAAGACGTCACAAGACCATTAGACAACTTATCTCGAATGGTATAATCTCAATAGATCACATTAAATTGGTTGACAACCTAGTGGATCCATTTACTAAAGGTTTGTTCAAGAGAGTAAGTTGTTAAACCATCAAGAGGAATGGGTTTAAAGTCCACGACTAAAGATAACGCTTGATGGGTACTATACCTATTTGACTAGAGATCCCAAGATATAGGTTCAAAAGTAAAACCAAATCAAGTTGAATCAGGGAGAAGCACTGGAAGACTACCAGTCTTAACCCATTTCCCAAGATGATAATCAGTGCTATGTTAAGGATAAGCTTAGCTTTTAATGATTCCATAACCTTTACTAAAAAAGAGGGGTATGGTAAGTTACCTACTATGGTCAATCACCTAAGTGAGTGTGAAATGAGGCCGTTTCTAGGCGAATGTCATGAGACTGCATTCTCCAACTTCACTCATGAGTAACCAGGGATGTTCAAGGACAAAATGAACTCAATCATAGAACCTAGTTCTGCGAGAGGATAAGACGGTGTGATAGTTCTTGTCTAGGTTTAGATCAAAGTCCAGGTGGTTCAAGACATCGCGTTCACCATCTGGCCGGATAAATCCAGATAGCTATTCATTATGGGTGGTTCAAGGCTGAAAATTGCTAATATTCCATATGTAGTGATTCATCATTTGTATTATCAAAAGTATTTATGTTGTTTCGTCATATGTTTAGAAGTATTTCCAAACATATGGGGGATTGTTGGAACTATTATTTTACTCATACTTTCGGGCACATTTCGGATGGATTTCGGCCACCGGTAGTACCGGAATAAGGGAGCATTGGCTTCTTCTCCATGAGCACATACTCATAGTATGTTAATACGTAATAATCAAGCTCCGTTTGAATGAGAAATAAGAGCCTAAACATATGTTTCTTCAAGCGTAACAAATGGGTAGAAATGTGAAGGACATTTGTCCCTAGATATTCCACACTGTGATCTTGTAGAATGGGCCTTTTCCCTGTAGCAACAAAATATCTTTTTGGGTTCACCTGGTTAAGAAGTTTTTAGCTTCTTTTAAAACCGCCCACATTTTATCTATTCAATACAAAGTGGTTACGTTTGACTCTTTAATACATGAAGTGGTTATGTTTAACACTATTTAATATGAAGCGGTTACGTTTGACTGTATATTTTCTTGTGGATTGATCTCCAAGGAACTGAGTCTCTCTATATAGAGATCTCTTGGCATCATTCTAGACACACCAAAACAATAAAGTTTCCAGCTTTTCCCTCGAGTCTCTAATTACCTCGTCCTATGTTCTGTTCATCGAGTCTGAAAGCACGTTATAGTGCACTGGTTTGCAAGCTTCGGTTTTGAGTGTAATAGTCCGAAGAAGTTTGCAATTGTATCATGGGATTCGGAACACCGATAATTGTATAACTAACGAGGTGTTTACATAATTAAGGATAGAGTTTCTTACTCACCTCTAAAATCATCTCTGCAATCCGTATTCGCTCCAGTTAATCTTTGACATCCTTAATTCTGGATTTACGTTACTTTATATATTCTGTTAGGATTACAGGTTCCTGCAGTAGCGGCCATCAAGAGAAAGAATAGAGCATCTCAATCTAGCTCATCTAAAGGTTTCATTGTGTTGCACTTTTTTTTCTCTTGCACTTTAGTTTGATTTGATTGTACTTTAGTTTGATTAAGTTGCATTTTAAACTAAATGAAATAAACTTTTCTTTGCTAAAGTTATATTGCATTTTTGTTTAAATTAAATGCACTTTATTGGATTTAGTTTCACTTTAGTTTAATTTCAATGCACTCTCTTTTAAAGTATATTCATTTTCCATCTTGTATTAATGAGAAACAAGTGAATTACTACATCATCTTAGTCTACTATAACTGAGGGTTCTATTGTTTCTTATAAAAAAATGGCTAAAACCAAGAAAGGCAAGGTCAGTATAGAAATAATACTGGAAAAAAATGCAAAGACCAAATGCATCACATGGAAAGAAAAAATATAAGAAAGTAGTTGAGAAGTCTAGTGGGAAAAAGTGAAAGGTAGAAGAGGTAGTAGAAAAAGAAAGAAGAACCCTTGGAGACTTCAAGAGATGGTATAAGGAAAAAGAAGTACAGGTATTTAGTCATGCGCACAAGGTCGAGTCCAAAGTTGATATATGATTCTATTTCTCGCATGACTCCTAGTCAATGGAACCTGTTGTTGAAATGGGGTTTGGAGAATTACAGAATTGGGTTAGAATGGAGGTTCCACAATGTCTCAACTATTGATTGATCGACAATTTCTGCCTTAAATTCTTGTACCATATAATTTAGTGATGGTAAGGAGATACATATCAAATGTTTTGATGTGCATAAGTATTTGGGATTTCTAGATGGAACCAAAGAGATAAAATTGTTAAGGAGAATGCAAAAAGATCCCCTTATTGAAGAATTCTTGAGGTAGTTCTCTACTGAAGTTGATGAGATTACATGAAAAAAAGTTTGATCGTTTTGCATTCTATGTCACTTTGATTTGAATAGATTGAAGTTTAGTTTAATTAGGTTGCAATTATCATAGTAATGAAAAACACTTTTTTGTGTTCTCTTGCACCTAAGTTGCACTTTTTGTTAGAATACATGCACTTTTCTGGAATTGAGTTGCACCTTTCTAGGTTTTAGATGCACTTTGGTTTGATATTGGTACACTTATTAATGGATCGTACTATTGTTTGAATAGGTTGTTCCAGATGTTAAAATGATTACAGTATATCAATTAGCTTATAAGATTCTATAGTGTCAAAAACCTGATGATTGGTTTAGACAAAACTTCATTGTTTTGTTCAATTGTCTGTGATTGAAATTTGCACAAGCAAAGGTCTTAATATAAGGATTCTTAATGCAATCGAAGACGCATCAGTTAATCCCGACTTGGATTGGATTCGATATATCATCACCGTTCTTATTGATTTATCTTCGATCTGGAAGAAGAAGTGTTCTGGTTGGTTTCGATAACAAATCTTACTACCCATAGTAAGTGCAAGTCATTGAAAATTATATGCATGTCTTGATGTAATATGTTTTGATGAATATGAATGATCCTTATTTCAGATGGATTATGTTGATCGTCTTGTCATGATGAATTATCCATCTTCAAGAGAGTTAAATATCATCAATAACTAGACCACACAGACCTTGAAGGAGAGAGAAACACTTGAAATCAAACATTGAGGGTTTAGGTTAGGCTTTCTAAGATATCCATTTGAGAGTTCTTATTGATCTTTTTACAATACAAATTCTTCATCTTCAAGTTCTGAACAAAGTATAAGAGATGCATCTGAGTCATCTAACCATCAATCGCCTAAACACGATAATCTTTTAGTAAGTAATGCAATTAATATATGGATACAAAATGTACAATACTATTAATTTCACCATACAACTGCAAAAATGTGCATGATGATTGATATAGACACATGCTAATTTCAAAAATGTGCATGCTTATTGTTTATGTGCAATTCAGTTGTATGCATGCTGATTGCATTAAAGTGCATACTTATTGATAAAATGTGCATGCTTATTTATGTGTATGCTGTTAGTTATAAGAGCATGTCAATTGAAACAAAGTGCATTCTGATTTCTAGAAAATGCATGTGTCTTGAAAAATAGTGCATTTTTTTTAAACAACCAAATTGAGGAGCGTTGGTTAAGAATTAAGGCGCTGACAAGTAGGCGATTGATGAAAGTTTTCCAGGGTACCTAGAATGGTGGTTAGGACGAGGTTTACCTCTTTCTCCTTACCTTTTGGGTTACCTTGTGTTCCGCATCCGGTCTTCCTTGAAGTGAAAACAACTTCAGGTTGTACCTGATGCGGCTTGGTGGTCTGAGGGTGAGCAGCTTCTGGCTAAGGGAATTAGAAACTACCTGAATAGCTTAAAGACTGATGAAAGTCTTCAGCTAAAGAACAACAACATTTACAACAAGTTTAATGATGCAATATATGAAATGTTTAAGATGAATGTTGCTTCAAGCTTGTCTCAATACAGAACAATGAAAGATCAGGAGACAATGTCTCAATAACAATTTTGGGATTCAACTTCAAAGTGCTTGGAAGAGATTGAGAAGACCATGAAGGCTAAAGACTAATTTTGAAGATTATGGTCCAAGTAAATTGTTTGAACTTGAGATTGATCTAATACCTTATACACCGAGAAGTGAAATGGATAATGAGAAGATGTCAAGTTTGAAGATCAACTTTGAAGTCAAGTTCAAACATTTCACTTCTCATAATCGATTTCACTTCTCGGTGTAGAAGATATTAGGTCGATTCCAAGGTCAAATATTGCATTATTAACCTTGTTGTAGATGTTGTTGTTGTTTAGATGGAGACTTTCAACAGTCTTTAACCTATTCAGGTAGTTTCTAATTCCCTTAGCCAGGACTTTCCCCTCCTCAATATGGTTCTTTAGAAATCCTGCACAATTTATTAGGACACGTGCATTTTACAAAAATCCTTATGTACTCTTTTACAATTGACATGCTCTTATAAATAACAACATACAAATAAATAAGCATGCACATTTTATCAATATATAGATATTATCAATCAGCATGCACACAATTTAATTGCACAACAATAATAAGCATGCATATTTTTGAAATTAGCATGTACTTTTTTTATTAATCAACATGTACATTTTTGCAATCATATGACAAAATCAATAGTATTGTACATTTTGTACCGAGATATTAAATGCATCACTTACCAAAAGATTATCTTGTTCAGGCGACTAATGGTTAGACATCGCAGGTGCATCTCGTATACTTTGTTCAAAACTTGAAGATGAAGAATATGTATTGTAAAAAGATGAAGAAGAACACTAAAATGGATCTCTTAGAATTCCTAACCCAAACCCTCCATATTTGGTTTCAAGTGTTTCTCTCTCATTCAAGGTCTTTGTGATCCAGTTGTTAATGATAGGTAACTCTCTTTAATATGGCTTATTCCTCATGACAAAACGATCAACATAAAACATTCAAAAGATAAGAGCATTCATATTCATCGGAACATATAACCTAAAGACATGCATATGGGTAGTAAGATTGGTCCTGAAAACCAACCAAAACACTTCCTCTTTCAGATCTCATTTGACTCGATAAGAACGGTGATGATACGTCAACTCCAATCCATGTTAGGAATAACTGATGTGTCGTCGATTACATCAATCATCCTTATATTAAGACCTCCACTTGTGCAACTTTCAATCAACAGACTATTAATCAGAACAATGAAGTTTCTTGCAAAATAATCATCATGTTTTTGACACTTTAGAATCTTATTAGCTAATTGAGATGGTGTAATCACTTTAACATCAGGAACAACCTAATCAATCAATAGTGCAAGTCGTTAATAAGTTTACCTATATCAAACCAAAGTGCATCTAAAACCTAGAAAAGTTCAACTCACTCTCGGAAAAGTGCATGTATATTAATAAAAAAATGCAACTTAAATGCAAAAAGAGCAGAAAAAAGTGATGTCCATTACTATGATAATGCAACCTAATTAAAATAAAGTGTAATATCACATATCAACCTAATTAAAATAAAGTGTAATATCCCAATTCTGGAGTTCTCCAACCCCCATTTCAACAACAACTTCCATTTGAGTAGGAGTCATGCGATAAATCAAATCACATATCAACTTTGTACTCGACCTTGTGTGCGTGACTGAATACCGTGACTTCTTTTTCCTTATACCATCTCTAGAAGTCTCCAAAGGTTCTTCTGATTCTTTTTCTACTACCTCTTCTACCTTTCTCTTTTTTCCCTGCTTTCGTAGGAGTAACAGACTTCTCAACTACTTTCTCATCTTTCTTCTTTTCATGTGATGCTTTTGTTCTTTGCATTTTTTCCTGTAATGTTTCTGTAGTGGCCTTGCCTTTCTTGGTGTTAATCTTTCCTTTATAAGGAACTATAGAACCCTCAGCTGAAGTAGACTGAGATAATCTAGTAATCTTCTTGTTTCTCATTGCTACAATATGAAAAATGAATATATTTTAAAAGATAGTGCATTGAAATTAAACGAAAGTGCAACTAAATCCAATAAAAGCGCATCTAAATCAAACATAAATGCAACACAACTTTATCAAAGAAAAGTGCATTTCATTTAATTTAAAATACAACTTAATCAAATTAAAGTGCAATTGAATCAAAGCAAAGTGCAAGAGAAAAGAGAGTGCAACACAAACAAACCTTCAGGTGTGCTAGATTGAGATGATCTATTCTCTCTCTTGCCGGTCATTGCTACAATGCGAAAAGTGAAGGTACTTTAGAAGAGAGTACATCTAATTAATCAATAGTATAATATCCAAGAATCAAGAGTACATGTATTTAGGTAGAAATGAACCTAACACAATAAGCATGAACAATCATTTGCCTTGCACATTTTGCAAATCGACGTGCATTTTGTATCAATCAACATGCGTAATTTGGTAAAAAGTAAAAGAAATTGCATCTTAATTAGACAAAATGCAACACAACTAAACTAAAATCCATGTGTTTTGATAGAAAGTGCATGTGATTCAGAAGAAAGTGCAATATATCAAAGATTGATGAATGAACTGTATAAATGTGATCCGAAATAGACCAAAACTGCATTTGAATGTATGAATTAAGGAATGAAGGCTTTTCTTTACCACTTTTCGATGCATTCGAGTTTTGATTGTCATTCATTATCTTCGACCTCAGTTCTCTTAAAATATAAAAGCAAATAATCCTAATTTCAGTAAATCAAAGACTAAAAACTAGAAAATATGTGCCAAAAACATGAACGTACCGCAATTGATTTCGTAATCTATACTGGAAGTCGATGTGCTTGATTTTGGAAGTTGAGAGTTATAAGTATCTTCGGTTGAGATGCAGAAGCTCTTAATGATTAGGGTTTTCGCTCTCTTATCTTGATAGAAATTGGCGCTAGAAATGACGATTCGATTGCATGAATGGTGTTCAAAAGCAATGGCATGGTTTTACGGCTCATAATGAAAGCGCGTGGAAAAGTGAAGGGAAAGTCAACCTCTGAATGCGGTATATTCATGTATTTTGGAAGATATTTTCTAGTTTTTAGTCTCCGATTTACTGAAATTAGGATTTTGTGCTTTTGTTTTTTAACAGACCCGAGGTCGAAGAGACTGAACAACAATCAAGACTCGAGTGCATCGAAAAGTGCGTGGAAGGTAGAGTTAGTTGTCATTTTACACAATAGTAATATTTGGACCAGAATTTCACACAAAAAAAGAGCAATATGTAACCTCGTGATAAATAGCTTTTATTTCATCATGACGTGACTAGATATTGTTATATTAAAAATAAAAAACTGAGCAATATGTAACCTCGTGATAAATGGCTTTTATTTCATCATGACGTGACTAGATATTGTTGTATCTTGTACCACCCTTTAGATCATAGATGTAAGAAAAATTGCATCAATGAATTGTAGCCCCGTGATGAATATATGCGTTATATCATATATGCATGTACCATTTCGTCTATGAAAGGACATATAATATTTTGGAAATAGGTGCGAGATAATTACTCATCATAATGATTGTCTATGTTTTATGAGGTTATAAATTAACATATAAAATTATCAATCTATTTGTATAACAACTAAACAAAAAATAATACATTATATTTTTATAAGAATGTGCCTTACCTTTCCACAATTAAGAAGGTGTTTTCCCAGTAACTTTATTTGATATTTTATTGAGAATATAGTTGGATGTTAGTAGGGATTCTCTCTAAGTGTTCAAGGCTAACCTAGATTCTCCCATCATTGCATTCAACATGTTTTCAGGGTTCGGTTTCCGCTAGATTCGGGTGAGTAGGGGGCGATAGTTTAATTAACTATTCCATGTTCTCTGTAGAATGCTTTACAAGGTTCATTATACTCGCTTTTTCTATCACTTCAGATTACTTTAATTCTCTTACTAATTTGGTTCTCACCCTCCAACTTGTACTCTTTGAACTTATCCAAAGCTTCATCTTTCTCACTTTCATAGATGATAGTGACAAAGTACTTTTTACCATCTCTAGTTTGTATGTGCTTCAAATCACAAAAATATGTGTAAATTAAGCCTAGAGTTTCAGTTGTTCTCTCCACATGTGGAGATGTTTTTTTGTGAGTTTCGTTTGTATGCATACTTCACATTTATTTGCAACACCACTTTTCGAAGACCTTTAACCTTGAAGTAGACGAGTTCCTAATAAAAAGCTTCTCGTGACTCTTACTCTTTTGATAAGTGGTGAATATACCCCTATCCTAGCAAATGTGTCTGGTGGTACATGTATCATACCACCATTCTCTTAGATTACCATCAACCATGTCGAGTTCAGATACTACTCGCACAGATTAACATTTGAGAGGTCTTGAGACATGTTGACTTTGACTTTTCATTGTCTTTGTGTGAGTTCACCTTGCTTCGACATTCGTCGACTCGATGACTCATTCTTTTTCACAGTTATAGCGTTTTCCACTACAGCTCTGAGTGGGTTGATTCTTAAAAATCTTCAATGACTCCAGGTCTCAACTCTGATTCGGGTTCAAGCATTTATATTGTGGGACAACAACACTTGCTTAATCTCACTTAGATGCTTATCAAGCTTCAAACCAAAAGAATAATATCTTTTGCTGAAGACAGTTCCATTGAACTTTTTATCATTAGTCATGTCTGAGTTGCATCAAGCATAGATTGAATGTGAATCATCATTTGGAAGTTTTGTTGAAAAACTTTCTGTTGAACAACATTATGCGGAACCTCAGACACTGCTCCCATATCAGGGAGAATCACAACTGGCAGACCATTTCCAAACTGAATTTGGGATGTCGACTCAGTACTTCCATGATGGGCTTTAAGTCCACCATCTTGAAGTTAAGAAATTTTGCCACAACGTATTTCTTTGAGCTTGCATCTTCTGACTTTTACTTTTTTACTAGAGCCTCGCAGAAGTTCTCTGGCAGTGTTGAACTTCATGTACATAATGTACAATGAGTCAACTAGTCGAGCTTTTATATAGCATCTACACATATAATCCCCATGAATCCAGGCTTGTCTTAGGAGAAGGGATTAGGGATCCGTCTTATCATCAACCCAAGACAAGTTTTAATCAGATGCCTATCCATCCTAATATGGCAAGGAAGAACAACATCTTCTTGAACCAGGTTTTGAATCCAACGCCATCAAACTTTTCGGGTATGAGACCTAAATGTTGTGCAGTTGGCAAATTTGCACTAAACACCCTTGAGGACATGTCGAGGTCCATTTCAACCGTCTTCACTCCCCCTGGTAGACCTTCTCGAGACTTAATGTTCAAGGGTGTTGACGCAGGCGGGGCTAGATTGTTGTCTTGATTGTTCTCGGTATCCATGGAAGTAAAGATATAGGTTTCTTTTCCATTAGTCATATTCAAAACAAACCAAGGTATTCATACAGACAGAAAGGAAAAACAAAACTCTAATTATAACTTTTATCACTCGTAATAATGCACAGGATAATAAAGCAAATTAATTTCGTACGAATATAATATGATGCGAATTTGTTTCTAAGAATAGACAAAACCTAAACCCAAATTTTTGTAATCCGAGCACCTGTTCTAAATATTGTAACTTTATGAAAATTTTTTTACAGAATTAGCATTGTTAGAACCTATAATTCTAACCTAACAGAATCTGTAAAGTAACATAAATCCAGAATTAAGGACGTAGAAGATTACCTGGGGAAAATACGGATAGCAGCGGAGAATGCAGAGGCGGGTACGAAACTCTGTCCTTCATTTTGTAAACACCCCGTTAGTGAGACGATTAACGATGTTTTGAATTTCAAGGTACATCTACGAAAAAACTTCGGACTGTTACACTCAGAACCGAAGCTTGCGAACTAGCGCACTACGGCACACTCTCAAAATCGATGAACAAAACATAAGAGTAGGTGATTAGAGACTCAAGGGGAAAGATGAAAACTTTATTGTTTTTGGTGTGTCTAGAAAGAGGCCGAGAGTTCACTATATATAGAGACTCGGTTCCTTAAAGATTAATATACATGAAGATATATGTAAAACGTAACCGATATATATTGAAGAGTCAAACAACATGCTTTGTATTGAATAGGTCAAAATATAGGCAGTTAAAGAAGCCCAAATACTTCGTAACTGGGTCGGTCCAAAAAGATAGTCTGCTAATGCGGGTCGAAGGTCCATTCTACAAGACCACAATGTGGATACCTAAGGACAAGTGCCCTTCACATTTCTGCCCTTCAAACTCTTTATCCTTCAATCAAATTATGTTTGAACTCTTATTTCTCATTCAAGAATAACTCAATTATTACGTATTAACATACTATGGGTATGTGCTCGCGGAGACAAAGACAACGCTTCCTTATTCTGGCACTGCCGGTGATCGAAACCCATCGAAAATGTACCCGGAAGTATGAGAAAAATAATAGTTTCAAAAATTTCATCATATGTCATTCTCACATTAGATTTACCATGTATTATTTCATTGGATTTTAATTTTGTAAAAGTTACAAACTATTAATTCAGATCCACTCTCCTACTCTATATACTAGGCTCTTCGTGCTCGTGCGAACTTTATTTTTTAGGTAGCATTTTGTATTAAAAGAATATGATTTATATATATATATATTTGAATATGTTTTTCCTTGTTTGTCTACGAAAGTTTGAATGAACCACGTAGATGAAATATAATGTATAAAGAGATTCAAAATGATCCAATGGGACAATAATCTATGTCGTTAAATCAACAAACGTAAAGTGTGTGGTTGTGTATAATATTTAACTATTTATGGGTACATGGTATTGTCGTGGAGATGTTTTTTATTATTTAGTGAATGAACTGTATGGACTATTTCTAGTATCAATTTTGTTGTGTATACTGAAATCTAAACATTCTTTTATTTGATCTAACTTTTAGTTTGATAGGATATTTAGTACAATTCTTATGTAATTGTTACATATTATAATTCAATTCATTATTATAATTTAAATACTAATAATTCAACATTTTCTCTGGGAAGAAGCAACTGATAAATTTATTGAATTTGATTCCTATTTATATAGAACTTTTTCCTTGTCCAATCAAATTTCTCATTCGGTCTATACAAATTGAATTTCTCTCCCCTCTTTGTAATCCAATCCAATTTAACTTTGTTCACAATATTCATGAGCTTTCAATTATATATTATAATTAGAAAAATAATAGGGTTCACAATAAAGAAGTATTTATATTGTGATGACCTCCACAATTTTAACAGTCACTAAAGGAGCAATTAATGGAGAAGGATTTATAGAAAAAATAAAAAATAAGTTTGATTAGAGGAAATTAACTATAAAAACTCTATTTTATATTGACAAGATGTTGCATTTGTTGGTCGTATCTCAAAACAATGGAATTTAGGTAAAAACAAACAAACACGACTCTTAGTGCAAACAAGGCAAGACTAAACGTCTCAGCATCTTTTAGGTCTTAAACTTCACTAAATTCTATTATCTAGAATACAACGGAACTAAGGGTCGAATCCTACAGGAGGCATCGACTTATTTAGGATTTGATTGGACAAATCAGAGTATAAAACAAAGGGGGGTTTTGTGGTTTGGAAAATAACTACGAAAAAAATGTTTATTGATTTTAGAGAACTAATTGGAAAATATTCTTATCAAAACAAATCCATGTCATTTGGTGATGCATATCATTGTGATTTCATAGAACACATATCCTAGCATTTATGACCCTATTTCTATACAATAATTATCTAGCACTTTAAACCGAGCATACTAGACCTATCCAACTTGATTAACTACAACGAACACCTATAGTTCAAATCAATGGAAGCAATAAGCAAAGAACATTAGGGAATGGGCATTTAGCGACAAGCCTATAATGAAAATTTCTACCCAAAAGACCTAGTTCAAATCGAATCTAAGTTTTCATGCTTGTTTCAAAGGAATAGCTTAAGACG
The DNA here is from genome assembly GCF_046119375.1 of Phyllobates terribilis. Taxonomy (NCBI): domain Eukaryota; kingdom Metazoa; phylum Chordata; class Amphibia; order Anura; family Dendrobatidae; genus Phyllobates; species Phyllobates terribilis. Next base: position 28,166 of record NW_027369810.1, read on the forward strand.
AACACCATTAATCTATCCTAATATGTATGAATAACAATATCAATCCTCGGTGATCAATATAGTATCAAAAATTAGAATTCAATAACATTATAATCTAGAGAAAAGCAACCAAACAATGCTAAACCAAACCAAAATCACTCAATACATCACATCAAATAACACTTTAAACCTATATTAAGAATTGGGGCTTTCCATACCAGGTTTTACAAACATAAAACAACAAGAATTCATGGCTAACCTGTGGACAAACTCCGGAGAGAAAGTGCGTAAAACTCTCAAGAATAAAGTACGATACTCCAAATTCTGAATTCTAGAAGGCGATCAAAGGTGATCTAATTCTAAAGCACTATTTATAGGTTAAGGCAACTAAGCCCTAAAAACTAATAAAATAATTCAACAAACTCGAAAATTAAAAATAAAATCGAAGGAAATCATAACAAAAAGATAGTAAAAAGACTCGGTCTTTTATTCTCCTTTGGAAATCGGTGGGCGCCGAAATGTCATCGGTAGCCGCCAAAGCATCTTCTGTGAACTTGGTGACTCCCACATTGGCGGGTGCCGCTGAAGCATAGGCAATCGCTGAAATGTCTTATGTCTTCGACTCCTTTAGTTCTTTCGTGATCTTCAATATGCTCATCTTTGCCTTCACTTTTTGCTTAGCGTCTCTTCATGTCTAAGAAGCTCCATAATAGCTCGAATTAGAAATATAGCACCAGATAAATGGATTGGACCAAATATGTCATAATAATGCCCAATGGACTAAATCTATGCTCATAGACGCGCCTTTGAAGCATCCTCACACTAAAACTTGTACTCGCCCAATGGAAAAGAATACCACTCTACTCTCAATAATCCCCATGTAGAAAGCCCAAGTACAAAAAAGCTCACATATAATGTAACACCGAACAAGCTCGTCCCTAATCAAATCCAACCTATACATCATCGTCTAATCTCATTGTGTAATGCTCTCAATCCTCACAATAGTAGTCACGCATAAGCATATAATCATGTACCCCAAGTAACCATAACCGATAATAGCAATGAACATCCTAAGTCTCCTCTAAAATAAAGGTAAAAAAGAAAAAAGAAAAATCCTATCACCATCCTACACATCTCCTCCTCAAACACTACGTAATGGCCTACTCCTCTAGATAATGTCCATCTCAACAAGGCAGCTCAACCACCAATTCCTAGAGAAAAGATCTGCATAACACAACCACAACAATATGCATCAAACACCGGAAAAGAAGTCTAATCCTAGTATCTACTCCATACCATCGCAAAAAGTATGTCTCCAAATCTCCCAATAGAAAAATAATAATAAAAATACCTCATATGATATGCAGAGTAAGCTCAATATACTCTATCCAAGAGATCTAAATGTGTAATACAGTGTTCTAAAAAGCCCGTCTAGGCGGCACCCTACCGTTACGACTAGTGGCTAGGCGTTTTCATCTAGGCGGTGGGAAAAAATATCGTCTGCCTAGGCGACCGCCTAGTTCCTAGGCCCCGTCTAGGCCCCCGCCTAGACCCGTCTAGGCCCCTCCTAGGCACGTCTTTTAGAACACTAGATGGAACATATGATCTAGGTAAAGATAATGAAGAGTTTGACCTTGATGAGTTAGACATGGAGCAAGAAGTTGTTGTTCAAGTTGAGGAGGATAACGAGAGTGAATAGATGTAGATTTACATTATATTTCTATTTAATTAAGTTGAAATCTGTGTTGAAAACTGTAATATTTTTTCTTGTTGTGGCCGTGTAGATCTTCTTTATGAAAAATGCTATAAAGTGTATGAATTTTAGATGATTAATTAGCAAATTGTATGCTTATATAATAAATACATAGTTAAATTATGAATTACTATGAAAATTATGAACTAATATATTTCTATTTAGATTATCATATAATGAAATTGTAGTAAAATATAAAAATAAGTGTTATAATATTGATCTGCTTAGGCCCCGCCTAGGCTCCCGCCTAGACGCCTAGGCGCTAGTCCCCCCCATCGACTTATGTCACCGACGCCAAAATGTGGAAAAGAACCATCCTAAACACTCAAATTCTTTTCACTCCAATTCTTGCTTAAGTGCCCTGTCGGGTTTTCATTTAACACTCTCATCAATAATGATCTCACCCACCTCACAACTCTCTAAATTTCATTTTGCCAAGCCTAATGCCAGCTAGATTTACCTGCTTATTGCCCGAGCACCCCGAAGGGTTTTCACTCATCCCAGGATTTAATATTGGCTCTTTTCATATATGTCTTTTTGATTTTATTTTAAAATTTTTTAAGATTTATAAAGAGTATGTACAAGCAGCGAATATAAATCTACTTCCCACACTTAAACATAGCATTGTCTTCCAGGCTAATATCGGACATAAATGAAGAGCAAGGGGAAAATAGAAGAATACCACTACTACTACGGTGCTAGTGGTGGATAACCTGGGTACTGGAACTAGAGAAAGCATCCCACTACTGCATCATCTGCATCATCGTCTATAGTTGTTCATCCCGATGGACCCCAATGTGCGTCCTGAGACCCCCAACGAGCATCCTGAGCAGCTCAACAAAGCATCCTGGCTAGTTTTATAATCAGTAAAGAGTTGATCCAGGCTCTGAACTTGCTTGTAGGCCAGGAGGCCGTAATCATCATCATCCTACTCTGCTTCTGCTGGTGGAGGAGGAGGAGGAGTCGCATAAAAGACAGCCAAGGCACAGAGGTCGCATTTTGCGTAGTCTTTGCCCAGGAATGGAAAAGGCTCGGGCCTAGAAAGTACAAACAAATGCGTGTTCTGGAAAATGACGGCTTAAGTATGGACCTCCCAGTCAGCTCTGCCATGCTGGCACAAAATATTGGTTCGAATCATGTGAAAGTCCCTCATTCGGACAACGTTGAACCAATACATTTGAGAAACTGGCTCCTCATCGGGGTGGTTAAGCTCTAAGGCGTCCCCAATCAATGTAATCATCCCTCCGATGCAAATTCTTCCAAGCGTTTCTCTCTGGAACTTCAAACAACTCTTCAGAAACAAACCTACCCAATCCACAATCGTTGTTCCGTTCCGAGTGAAAGTCCACATCGCCCTCTGGTAGGTAAGGGAGATCTTGTTGACCTTTGGTTGGAAAAAAAACTCCATACGAATCACCTTGTGGGTGAGACGAAGGTAGGCTTGTGATCACAAACAGTTGCAATTCGTGATGCTCGAGTCGTAGTTCAGCCTCGTGGACCTATACCTGAAGTCAAAGTGCTCATGCTCCTCTGCATTGAACGATACAAGAGCTGCAGTGACACCAAAGATACGAAGCACGGTGTGTGGAACTCATACTCAAATAAAAGAATGGAAGAGCTTAGAAAAAGAAAGTATCAAAAAGGCGAGCATAAGGGTAATTGGCGGGCGCGACTGAAGGTTTGGTGGGCGCAGAAATGTGTTCTACATAACCCTTGAGATTGGACAACTGTGGGACGGAAATGGTTCAACGATCGCCAAAATCTTCACTGAGAACTCCGAGTTTAATTTTCGCTGGAGCGGCTTAGGCAAATCTTCCTCCCACTTGAATCGGCAAGCGCCAAAGTTGATAGACGGGTGCCAAAATACTGTAGCAGAAACTTCAACGAAAAAAGAACTTCCAACCCAGTTGTGCAAACGACTTGTAATCGAGCCAAATCACCCCCCAATTTGTAGATTGGAGGACGACAAAGCTAATGTATTGTATTTGGGCCACGGGTTTTGGCTAGAATTCGAGAAATTTCACTTTGCAGGTATGGTTTGCTAGCGCCAAAATGTTTAGGTAGGCGCTGAAATTGGGACGTGGGTAAAATTTGGGTTTTTGCTCAGAATTGGAGGGGAAAGGATGTGATTTTAGTGGGTTCGTGGATTTGTGGTTAAAATTGGTAGAGGGAGAGGGTTTTTAATGTGGTGAATTTGAAGGAGAGGGAGGATTTTTATTTAGTGTAGTTAGGTTTTTAGGAAAATTGGTGGGGGGAGGAAGAAGATGATGAGAGGGTAAGGGTATTTTGGTAATTTGTGTTTTGGATTTGATTTTCGAGGAGTCCTCACCAAAAACGCACACACTTGTCAACTCTTTCTTTTCAGCCAACTCTTTTGTTTATCGGTTCAATCTCATGGACCATCTCACTCCTAAGAAACACTTCCTCACTCAATTTCTTTTTCACACTTAATGACTTTCCCCCCATTTCTATCTCGGTCCCATAATTTTTTTTCATTTTTCTTTCCGCTCTATTATTTTACACTCTATTTTTTTATTATCGATCATGTCTTTTTCACACTCAAGAAGTTTTTCCTCACAAAACCTTGTTTGCATTCGGTTTTGAAAAACTTTGGTTCAAAAGACAAAACGATTTTACAATATGGCTCAAAATTGGTTTTGCGGAAAACGACTCAATGACTCGATCTAACCTACGAATTCAAAATGCAACCTAAATTAAGAGAAAAAGAAAAACTACCTTGATCGGGCTGCCCCCAGAGAAGCGCCTCGTTAGAGTCATGGCTTGACTCTCATCTAATTCAACTCACACAAGAGTTTTCCACACACTTGGGAATTTTCACTCACCAAATTTGAAGACAGATGGAACCCGCTGCTGCATGAGTACGCCCTTGTTGGCGTATCTTCCTAGGCTTTCTCTCCCTATGTACGGCCTCCTTCTTGGCTTCCCCAAACTTAGACTGTTGTGGGGTCCCTCTAGTGATGTAATCAACCTATACAAGTATATCAACATCTGGGGGACTAGGTCCTGCTGGTAAAGTTAGTCTGGTGTTCGAGCCAGGGCACAACTAGTTCAATCCTGTTGAGGGAATGAACCAATGGATCATCGATGGTCTTACCATCCTTTGAGAATGTAACGTTTTTTCCACCGAATCCCAAGGTAGTTATGCCTGCTTTCACATCTATAAATATGTTTGCGGTTTTCATAAACGGCCTCCCTAGAATGACGGGAACCGCCTTAGGCTCATACTCTATTTCCATTAAGTAAAAGTCTATGGAGAAAGTAAACTCACCCACACAAACCCGTATATTCTCCACTTTACCGAGTGAGAGTATGTTGGTCTTGTCGGTCAATTGAATGGCGACTCTAGTAAACTGCATAGGACCCATACCAAGGTCATAATAAAGGTAAGAAGGGAGAACGTTAATAGACGCACTTGGATTGAGCAGGGCTCGATCGAAATCCATCTTCCCGATGTTGATGGGAATAGTGAACATCCTAGGACCCTCCTCCTTCATTGGCATGTGGTTGGTGTTCTTCTTCTTCCACTTAAGAGACTTTTGCTCTTGCTTTTTCTTAATGGTCGCGATCTCATCTAAAATGTGTGCAGTGACCGGATTCGTTATCATCTCCGCGTAGAGGGGTGAGCCTTCATCGATGTCGTTGAACTCCTCGATCAAACTCCTCCGTGTCTCGTAGATTTACAACCCGCTTAGAGTTGATGATAACGTCTCCTCATAGAGTATCTCTTCTCCACAAAACTCCTCTTTGTTCTTACAACTGATTGTCGTGGCACGTCGTACGACGTGAGAGGAATCGCCAAGCATGATTGGTTTATGTCGGTTACCCGCGTGTGGTGGACATCTATCCTTAAAGTCGTTGGATATAACGATCGGTCAAAAGAGACCTCCAAGGGGTGGTAGTGGTTCGTGGTGTACCTCGTTTGACTCGTCACTCTCGAAGATAAGACGACGACGAGCACTTGGTGACGTCTCCTCACTGATTTTGACCTCTTAAAGTTCATCTTTTTTGTCATGGTGTCTCACACCTAATATAGAGTGTCGGTCACTGGAGTCAAGCTCAAGTTCCGCTCTTGGTTCCCTTCGAATGTCGCTCAGATCTGTACACTTGTACCTGAACCCTTGTTCCAGCAGCTCTATGTAATCTCAATGTTTGTGAGCTTCCTTGTAAATGTGGGAGTTCTCTATTCGTAGATGCTCTTCTTCTCTACACTTATCCCTTGTATAGCGCTCGACGAGCTTCAATGTCACTTTCTAGATCTTCAAGGGTTTGACATAGCTCGCGTAGCTCTTGACTTAGATTGTCAAGGCTATCATTCTTCTTCTCCAAATATCGGCTAGGAGTGCCAAAAGAATCTTCACTCCCCGTCTTAATCAAATTGGCGAGCATCGGTAGAAGGGTGGTGGTCGTCGGAAGACTTCCTAGAAGGGAAACGACCACACCACAAGGTATGACGGTCGCTCAATTGTGTATCAAAAACTTCGAACTCTTCATAATTAGATCAGCGGGCGCCGGTAGAGGGGTGGAGGGCACCTAAATAGTTTTTGTTTTCCTCGAAGTCTACCTCAGATTTTTGGCGGGCGCCGATCATGCTTCTATTTTATTCGAAACCTGTTTAGAATTTTTCATTTTCCGCTCGTAGGGCGTGGGTAGATTGTTCGCGGGCGCCGAACATGTCTCTGTATTCTGAGGCTCTCGGTCCTATATTTTGGCGGGCGACACTATCATGGTGGTGGTCGCCCAAAGATATTTTGTTTTTTTCAAAATCATCCGCCAAATTTCATCCGGCGTTGAAACCGTAGCGGCGGGCGCCGTTATCTGTTCTATCTTTTTCTTCTTCGGCTTCTACAAGCATATCAAGACTTTGGATCTCGTCCTCCTCTTCAACATTGTTCACCTCCTTCTCTAGAATATCCTCATACACTCCCAACACACTTACATTGCGTATGTCGGGATTCTTCTCCATTTGGGATGGGAGACGACCCAAAATTTGTTGTTGAAGTTGACCTACAGTTTTGGTTATTTGACTCACCTGCGGCTGTAGAGTGCCCTTGGAATCATTGATTTTGGTGATGGCAACGGTAACTTGTTTGATCCCACCTTGTAGGTCGGTGTTGCTCGCAGCGAGTGCTCGTATGATCTCGTCGTAGGATTGTTGGTTTTGACAAGGAGGAGGGTTGAGTTCATTCTCGGTATTGTTCCACCTAAAGTTAGGATGGTTTCTTCCAAGGCTGGTTGCTTTGTCCTTGATAGGGGGGGCCTTGGCATGCCTTGTTTGAAACCAACCGCATTCACCTCTTCCTGGAACGACGGACAAGCATCCATAGGATGTAAGTCATCACCGCATGCTTCATATGCCTTCACTTGATGAGTGGTGCCTCAAAGCTTTAGCCTCCTGATATCTTCCTTAAGTAGAGGTACCTCTTCGGATTTAGATTTGGTAGCGCATGACTCACTCTTTCTTCCACGCCCATTATACTGTTTCGAGTCATCCGCTAGAGTAGCGAATATCTTCATAGTTATTGAATGAGTTAAGCCTAATATGTTCCCTTGGCATGCCGCGTTAACCATTCGGCTGTCATCCTCAAGAAGACCGCTATGCAGGTATAAGACCAAGTCGTGGTCATGATAGCCATGATATGAGAAGTTCTTTGATTAGCTTCTTGAACCTCTCAAATAGTCATAGAGAGACTCGTTGCCTTCTTACTCGATGTTGCAAATCTGCTTCTTCAAGGCATTGGATTTAACTGCGGGGAAGTACTTCGCTCGAAAAAGCTTCTTCATATCCACCCAGTTTGTAACACTTCTTGAATCAAGGGTGTGGTACCGGTCCTTAGTAGAATCCTTAAAGGAGAAAGATCTCATCTTCATTTGCTCCTCATCCACATCCGATGGTCGAAGATTGACGCATACCTCCACAAACTCGTCAAGGTGTTGGATGGGGTCCGCTATCAATGTGCTGCTAAATTTGGGTAGTAAGTGAACTGTGCCAATTTGACAAGATGTTGCGTTTGCTGGTCGTATCTCAAAACAATCAAATTTAGGAAAAAACAAACAAACGCGACTCTTAGTGCCAACAAGGCAAGACTAAATGTCTTTCCCTTTTTTAATTCATAAACTTCATGAAATTATATTAACTATAATACAACGGAATTAAGCGTTGAATCCCATAGGAGACATCAACTTATTTAGATTTTGATTGGACAAATTGAAGTATAAAAAAGGGGGATTTCGTGGTTTTGAAAATAACTACTAAAACAATGGTAAATGGTTTTAGAAAAGTAATTGGAGAATGGTCTTAGCAAAGCAAATCCATGTCATTTGGTGATGCACATCATTGTGATTTCATAGAACACATATCCTAGCATTTCTTACCTTATTCATATACAACAATTATCTAGCACCTCAAACCGAGCATACTAGACCTATCCAACTTGATTAATTATGAAGAACACTTGTAGTTCAAATCAGTGGAAGCAATAAGCAATAACATTGAGGATAGTGACAGGCGTAAAACGGTCGTTGTTCCTATCAAAGATAATCCAACTAAACAATCCACTAGTAAAGTGGTAAGTCGGAGTCGAATCCCAAGAGAGACACAACGATAGCTTGTTTCTATTATGTTACCTAGTAGTAACTAGGGGGATTTTATATTTTGTTATCTAACTAGCAATATTAAAACGATGATTGTTGGATTTGTAAACTTATAACGATGAAAAGCTCACTCTTTTAGCATCAGCGCATTATTCTTAGGGAAAGTTGATCATTGAATCTATTAATCTTATAGTCTTAATTATCTAATCCAATTGTCCTACTCTTTGTTCGTAATTAGCAACTAGTCCAAATAGTCCTAGAAACCCTTGTTGTAAGCAATAACCAAAGAAATTATAAGGTTCAAAAGCGCAACAGCATAAAGATCAAAGATAAGTAGGCCTATGCAATACCATTGGCAAATCACCGATACTCTACATAGGTTTATAATCTCTACAAAAGAAGCACTCGCAAATAGTCTATGCTAATTCTGATTGCTACCTAAAAGACAAGACTTTTCAAATCGAATTATCAAGCCTAGCAATATGAATGAATAATAACCAACCTAGTTGTACACCTAGATAAAATCAAGATCAAACAATAGTCAATAAAGCACAAGAGATCATAAAACAATTCTGAATTAAACTTAGAACAATAACATAAGAATTCTCACAAACATTCCTTAGAATAATGGCCTCAACCTAAGAGTGAACTAGAAGGATCTTAGCCAGACATAGCCAAGAGAAAGCAATACATAATTATGATGAAAACTAACCAAGGATGAAGGTGAAAATGGTACAAAGGTGGGAGCTTTCTTCTTGGTTGCTGAATTTCTAAGGATAAATTATAAAAGTGAACATAAGTCTTTCTAACCTAAAAACTAAAGGTTTATATAGTATCTAATGATAGGGAAATAAAATAACTAAAAAGAAATAATAAAATAGGGAAAAATAGATCAGATTTCGGCCTTCAAACAGCAATTTTGCCGGTCCGTTGTCCACAATCGCGGTCGAGAATTCTGAGTCTCGATCGCGAATTGGCCCCAGTTCTCAGAGTCAGTGTGGGTCTCTATCGTGAATATGGAGTCTCGATCGCGAAATGTCTACTGAGGCAAAGTCTCGATCACGACTTTTGGGTCTCGGTCGAGATTTCTTCTCTGTGGCTCGTACTCGGTCGTGAGGCCTTCTCTCGAACTGGTCTTCGGTCTTCTACAAGCTTTGAGGCAGCTCGGCTTCGCCTCTAGGCTTCTCCATGGGTGTAGGTGTGGTATCCTTCTCTCTAGCTCCGTCCCAAGTGCACTAAAAGTGAGTACAAACGGGATCTCCGTAATAAGACCACAAAATAACGCTTATGAGTATCCCGCAAATCTATAAATGAACACCATACCGGATTCCGGGAATACCACTCAATAAGCACCTAAACACCACTAATCCTAAGCTAATAGTCGCTAGTTAACACCATATAATAATCTCCTATCAAACCTCCCCACACTTAAACCTTGCTCGTCCTCGAGTAAGCAAAATAAAACTCACTCCTCCTAAAAGTACAAAGGTCTACAGTAAGTGTAGAGAAAGCTTGCTAGCGACTATGCTTCAAACTCCAAGTGTATCGAGCACTATCCTAACTCCGATCTATCTCTTTATGTCTCCGAGAAGTCCTACCCAAAACCCTCCTTATTTCTCCACTTCATATGTCACCACTCCATAACAATAGTAAAATCGAACCAAGTGGTGTGCGTTTAAGCACATGTGGAATCCTAATCTCCTCTAAGGGTAAGGGTACATAAATATAACATAATAAAGATAAAATCGAGTCTCCTACTCGCTTATACACTTCTTATACCTCCTCTTCGAGTAATGTCCTAAACCACTAGATAATATCAAACATCCACAAATCACAACCACCAATCCTAATTCAAAAATCTTCATAGTACAACCACAACAATATGCATCAAACTCCAAGAAATAGAAATCTAATCCTAGAATCTAACACAACCACCAATGGTATGTAGCAAACTAATGAACTAATGGAATGGTAAGCATGCAAGGTGTGGATAACAATAAACTCATAAATAAAGAGATAAAAGGCCAAAACTAACTCCTTATACCTCCTTGGTGAATCCTAGAACCCGAGACATCCTTCAACTCCCTTCTTATGTTTCCAACGCCAATAGATATGTAATCAATAAAATCAATCACAAAACAAAGTAATTCCAGCGCCCTTTCGGGTTTTCACAAAAATTCTAAGTGGTAGGAACGTTTCTTTTCTTTTTATTTTTATTTTTCAGGTACTAACCTTTTCTTTTTTATTCAATTTTTACTTGCCTGGTTTTTATTTTTTTTATTTTTTAATTTTTCTGTTTTTTATTTATTATATATATATATATATTTTGTTGGAGCCCCCTTTTCGATCCATTCCTTTTTTACTCTCCATGGGTTTTTCCGATTTTTTTTCTTTAAAACTAAAAACGATGCAAATGTTCAAGCAACATAAATCTTGGTACAGACTCAATCGAAAACCAACTAAAACAGTTCATCAAAGACTCTAAAACATAAAATAGTAACTGAATAGCAAGAAAAATAAAAACAGCAGCATAAACCTCCTCGGTACATCAACTCCTCTCCCCACACTTGAACAACGCATTGTCCTCAATGCAGCAAAGAGGACATCATAAAAAGGGAAGGGGGAGAAGGTACCACAATCACTCCTCAGCATCATCATCATCATCTCCGAAGTAGACCGTATCTCGGTCGAGAACCATAATTCGCGGTTACGACAAATGTACTGGGACAAATTCTCGGTCGTGACCCCTTGGTCGTGATCGCGACAGTGATGACTTTGGGTGATTTTATGATGGTTCGAGTACTCCAATGGCGTCATACCTGCTAGCTCTGCGATTCTAAAAACAAAACAAACTAAACTAATGGGATTAACATTAGTAAAAATCCCTCGGGTTGCCTCCCGATCAGCGCCTTAGTTAACGTTGCAGCACGACGTAGTCTACCTCAATTATCGTTTTTCGATCCCTTCCGGATCGCATCATATAATAGCATTTTCTTGAACCATGGATGGAAAGGTTTGAACCTTAGACCATTCTCTTCCTTGACCAAACCTTAGACCATTCTCTTCCTTGACCACCCATACTTGCTTGGGCTTCTTTTGCGCCTTATTCTCCCCACACTTGGACTTCCCCTTGGGTTTTGTTTTCGCCTTTTTCGTACCCTGCACAATAGCTTTAATAGGTTTCTTTCCCTGGGTGGTTAGTGAGGTGGGGCTACTGCCCAAAACAACATGTGAGCCTATTTTATTAGGTTCGATAACATCCGCAATACAAAATACCGAGCCATCATTCAGGGATTTTGTCGTAGTCTCATATATATTATAATTGATAAAATCCCCGTCCAACTCGAACGTAAGCGCCCCGGTATCTAGGTCTATTTTTGTTTTAGCTGTCCTCATAAAGGGTCTACCTAGTAGAATCGGTACAGCCTGAGTATCATGAACGTCATCGAGTACATAAAAATCTGCGGGGAATAAACGGTCCTCGACCATAACCAACACATCTTCGACTAACCCTTTCGGGTAAATCGTAGACCCGTCAGCTAATTGAAGCACTATCCCTGTCCTACTCATGGATCCTAGTTCTAATGATTTATACAACGAATAAGGTAAAACATTAATAGATGCTCCTAGGTCTAGCAT
>NW_027369811.1:0-40144 GCF_046119375.1 Phyllobates terribilis
GAGCTGACATCTCACTCTCTTTGAATCTTCTTTATCATGCTAAGAGGAGCAGGAAAAAGCAAAAAATTTCAGAATTGCACCTTGCAATGCGGAGAAATTACTGTTTGTGCATTTACAATATTCATTGATTTTGCCATTGAAAAACGTCCAGAAATGATTGAAGCTACTGACTGAATGAAAGGAGCTGGCATCTCACTCTCTTTGAATCTCTTTATCATGCTAAGAGGAGCAGGAAAAAGCAAAAATTTCAGAATTGCACCTTGCAATGCGGAGAAATTACTGTTTGTGCATTTACAATATTCATTGATTTTTGCCATTGAAAAACATCATGTTATTCATATACCAGAAATGTTTTGAAGCTACTGACTGAATGAAAGGAGCTGGCATCTCACTCTCTTTGAATCTTCTTTATCATGCTAAGAGGAGCAGGAAAAAGCAAAAATTTCAGAATTGCACCTTGCAATGTGGAGAAATTACTGTTTGTGCATTTACAATATTCATTGATTTTTGCCATTGAAAAACATCATGTTATTCATATACCAGAAATGTTTGAAGCTACTGACTGAATGAAAGGAGCTGGCATCTCACTCTCTTTGAATCTTCTTTATCATGCTAAGAGGAGCAGGAAAAGCAAAAATTTCAGAATTGCACCTTGCAATGTGGAGAAATTACTGTTTGTGCATTTACAATATTCATTGATTTTTTACATTGAAAAACGTCCAGAAATGATTGAAGCTACTGACTGAATGAAAGTAGCTGGCATCTCACTCTCTTTGAATCTTCTTTATCATGCTAAGAGGAGCAGGAAAAAGCAAAAAATTTCAGACTTGCACCTTGCAATGCGGAGAAATTACTGTTTGTGCATTTACAATATTCATTGATTTTTGCCATTGAAAACATCATGTTATTCATATACCAGAAATGTTTGAAGCTACTGACTGAATGAAAGGAGCTGGCATCTCACTCTCTTTGATCTCTTTATCATGCTAAGAGGAGCAGGAAAAAGCAAAAATTTCAGAATTGCACCTTGCAATGTGGAGAAATTACTGTTTGTGCATTTACAATATTCATTGATTTTTACCATTGAAAAACGTCCAGAAATGATTGAAGCTACTGACTGAATGAAAGTAGCTGGCATCTCACTCTCTTTGAATCTTCTTTATCATGCTAAGAGGAGCAGGAAAAAGCAAAAATTTCAGACTTGCACCTGCAATGCGGAGAAATTACTGTTGTGCATTTACAATATTCATTGATTTTTGCCATTGAAAAACATCATGTTATTCATATACCAGAAATGTTTGAAGCTACTGACTGAATCAAAGGAGCTGGCATCTCACTCTCTTTGAATCTTTATCATGCTAAGAGGAGCAGGAAAAAGCAAAAAATTTCAGAATTGCACCTTGCAATGCGGAGAAAATTACTGTTTGTGCATTTACAATATTCATTGATTTTTGCCATTGAAAAACGTCCAGAAATGATTGAAGCTACTGACTGAATGAAAGGAGCTGGCATCTCACTCTCTTTGAATCTTCTTTATCATGCTAAGAGGAGCAGGAAAAAGCAAAAAATTTCAGAATTGCACCTTGCAATGCGGAGAAATTACTGTTTGTGCATTTACAATATTCATTGATTTTGCCATTGAAAAACATCATGTTATTCATATACCAGAAATGTTTGAAGCTACTGACTGAATCAAAGGAGCTGGCATCTCACTCTCTTTGAATCTTCTTTATCATGCTAAGAGGAGCAGGAAAAAGCAAAAAATTTCAGAATTGCACCTTGCAATGCGGAGAAATTACTGTTTGTGCATTTACAATATTCATTGATTTTTGCCATTGAAAAACGTCCAGAAATGATGAAGCTACTGACTGAATGAAAGGAGCGGCATCTCACTCTCTTTGAATCTTCTTTATCATGCTAAGAGGAGCAGGAAAAAGCAAAAAATTTCAGAATTGCACCTTGCAATGCGGAGAAATTACTGTTTGTGCATATACAATATTCATTGATTTTGCCATTGAAAAACGTCCAGAAATGATTGAAGCTACTGATTGAATGAAAGGAGCTGGCATCTCACTCTCTTTGAATCTTCTTTATCATGCTAAGAGGAGCAGGAAAAAGCAAAAAAATTTCAGAATTGCACCTTGCAATGCGGAGAAATTACTGTTTGTGCATTTACAATATTCATTGATTTTTGCCATTGAAAAACATGTTATTCATATACCAGAAATGTTTGAAGCTACTGACTGAATGAAAGGAGCTGGCACCTCACTCTCTTTGAATCTTCTTTATCATGCTAAGAGGAGCGGGAAAAAGCAAAAAATTTCAGAATTGCACCTTGCAATGCGGAGAATTACTGTTTGTGCATTTACAATATTCATTGATTTTTGCCATTGAAAAAACGTCCAGAAATGATTGAAGGTACTGACTGAATGAAAGGAGCTGGCATCTCACTCTCTTTGAATCTTCTTTATCATGCTAAGAGGAGCAGGAAAAAGCAAAAAATTTCAGAATTGCACCTTGCAATGCGGAGAAATTACTGTTTGTGCATTTACAATATTCATTGATTTTTGAAAATTGAAAAACGTCCAGAAATGATTGAAGCTACTGACTGAATGAAAGGAAGCTGGCATCTCACTCTCTTTGATCTTCTTTATCATGCTAAGAGGAGCAGGAAAAAGCAAAAATTTCAGAATTGCACCTTGCAATGCGGAGAAATTACTGTTGTGCATTTACAATATCATTGATTTTGCCATTGAAAAACATCATGTTATTCATATACCAGAAATGTTTGAAGCTACTGACTGAATGAAAGGAGTTGGCATCTCACTCTCTTTGAATCTTCTTTATCATGCTAAGAGGAGCAGGAAAAAAGCAAAAATTTCAGAATTGCACCTTGCAATGCGGAGAAATTACTGTTTGTGCATTTACAATATTCATTGATTTTTGCCATTGAAAACGTCCAGAAATGATTGAAGCTACTGACTGAATGAAAGGAGCTGGCATCTCACTCTCTTTGAATCTTCTTTATCATGCTAAGAGGAGCAGGAAAAAGCAAAAAATTTCAGAATTGCACCTTGCAATGCGGAGAAATTACTGTTTGTGCATTTACAATATTCATTGATTTTTGCCATTGAAAAACGTCCAGAAATGATTGAAGCTACTGACTGAATGAAAGGAGCTGGCATCTCACTCTCTTTGAATCTTCTTTATCATGCTAAGAGGAGCAGGAAAAAGCAAAAAATTCAGATTGCACCTTGCAATGCGAGAAATTACTGTTTGTGCATTTACAATATTCATTGATTTTTGCCATTGAAAAACATCATGTTATTCATATACCAGAAATGTTTGAAGCTACTGACTGAATGAAAGGGAGCTGACATCTCACTCTCTTTGAATCTTCTTTATCATGCTAAGAGGAGCAGGAAAAAGCAAAAAATTTCAGAATTGCACCTTGCAATGCGGAGAAATTACTGTTTGTGCATTTACAATATTCATTGATTTTTGCCATTGAAAAACGTCCAGAAATGATTGAAGCTACTGACTGAATGAAAGGAGCTGGCATCTCACTCTCTTTGAATCTTCTTTATCATGCTAAGAGGAGCAGGAAAAAGCAAAAAAATTTCAGAATTGCACCTTGCAATGCGGAGAAATTACTGTTTGTGCATTTACAATATTCATTTGATTTTTGCCATTGAAAAACATCATGTTATTCATATACCAGAAATGTTTGAAGCTACTGACTGAATGAAAGGGAGCTGGCATCTCACTCTCTTTGAATCTTCTTTATCATGCTAAGAGAGCAGGAAAAAGCAAAAAATTTCAGAATTGCACCTTGCAATGTGGAGAAATTACTTGTTTGTGCATTTACAATATTCATTGATTTTTGCCATTGAAAAACATCATGTTATTCATATACCAGAAATGTTTGAAGCTACTGACTGAATGAAAGGAGCTGGCATCTCACTCTCTTTGAATCTTCTTTATCATGCTAAGAGGAGCAGGAAAAAGCAAAAATTTCAGAATTGCACCTTGCAATGTGGAGAAATTACTGTTTGTGCATTTACAATATTCATTGATTTTTACCATTGAAAAACGTCCAGAAATGATTGAAGCTACTGACTGAATGAAAGTAGCTGGCATCTCACTCTCTTTGAATCTTCTTTATCATGCTAAGAGGAGCAGGAAAAAGCAAAAAATTTCAGACTTGCACCTTGCAATGCGGAGAAATTACTGTTTGTGCATTTACAATATTCATTGATTTTGCCATTGAAAAACATCATGTTATTCATATACCAGAAATGTTTGAAGCTACTGACTGAATGAAAGGAGCTGGCATCTCACTCTCTTTGAATCTTCTTTATCATGCTAAGAGGAGCAGGAAAAAGCAAAAAATTTCAGAATTGCACCTTGCAATGTGGAGAAATTACTGTTTGTGCATTTACAATATTCATTGATTTTTACCATTGAAAAACGTCCAGAAATGATTGAAGCTACTGACTGAATGAAAGTAGCTGGCATCTCACTCTCTTTGAATCTTCTTTATCATGCTAAGAGGAGCAGGAAAAAGCAAAAAATTTCAGACTTGCACCTTGCAATGCGGAGAAATTACTGTTTGTGCATTTACAATATTCATTGATTTTTGCCATTGAAAAACATCATGTTATTCATATACCAGAAATGTTTGAAGCTACTGACTGAATCAAAGAGCTGGCATCTCACTCTCTTTGAATCTTTATCATGCTAAGAGGAGCAGGAAAAAGCAAAAAATTTCAGAAATTGCACCTTGCAATGCGGAGAAATTACTGTTTGTGCATTTACAATATTCATTGATTTTTGCCATTGAAAAACGTCCAGAAATGATTGAAGCTACTGACTGAATGAAAGGAGCTGGCATCTCACTCTCTTTGAATCTTCTTTATCATGCTAAGAGGAGCAGGAAAAAGCAAAAATTTCAGAATTGCACCTTGCAATGCGGAGAAATTACTGTTGTGCATTTACAATATTCATTGATTTTTGCCATTGAAAAACGTCCAGAAATGATTGAAGCTACTGACTGAATGAAAGGAGCTGGCATCTCACTCTCTTTGAATCTTCTTTATCATGCTAAGAGGAGCAGGAAAAAGCAAAAAATTTCAGAATTGCACCTTGCAATGCGGAGAATTACTGTTTGTGCATTTACAATATTCATTGATTTTTGCCATTGAAAAAACATCATGTTATTCATATACCAGAAATGTTTGAAGCTACTGACTGAATGAAAGGAGCTGACATCTCACTCTCTTTGAATCTTCTTTATCATGCTAAGAGGAGCAGGAAAAAGCAAAAAATTTTCAGAATTGCACCTTGCAATGCGGAGAAATTACTGTTTGTGCATTTACAATATTCATTGATTTTTGCCATTGAAAAACGTCCAGAAATGATTGAAGCTACTGACTGAATGAAAGGAGCTGGCATCTCACTCTCTTTGAATCTTCTTTATCATGCTAAGAGGAGCAGGAAAAAGCAAAAAATTTCAGAATTGCACCTTGCAATGCGGAGAAATTACTGTTTGTGCATTTACAATATTCATTGATTTTTGCCATTGAAAAACATCATGTTATTCATATACCAGAAATGTTTGAAGCTACTGACTGAATGAAAGGAGCTGGCATCTCACTCTCTTTGAATCTTCTTTATCATGCTAAGAGGAGCAGGAAAAAGCAAAAAATTTCAGAATTGCACCTTGCAATGTGGAGAAATTACTGTTTGTGCATTTACAATATTCATTGATTTTTGCCATTGAAAAACATCATGTTATTCATATACCAGAAATGTTTGAAGCTACTGACTGAATGAAAGGAGCTGGCATCTCACTCTCTTTGAATCTTCTTTATCATGCTAAGAGGAGCAGGAAAAAGCAAAAAATTTCAGAATTGCACCTTGCAATGTGGAGAAATTACTGTTTGTGCATTTACAATATTCATTGATTTTTACCATTGAAAAACGTCCAGAAATGATTGAAGCTAGAATGAAAGTAGCTGGCATCTCACTCTCTTTGAATCTTCTTTATCATGCTAAGAGGAGCAGGAAAAAGCAAAAAATTTCAGACTTGCACCTTGCAATGCGGAGAAATTACTGTTTGTGCATTTACAATATTCATTGATTTTTGCCATTGAAAAACATCATGTTATTCATATACCAGAAATGTTTGAAGCTACTGACTGAATGAAAGGAGCTGGCATCTCACTCTCTTTGAATCTTCTTTATCATGCTAAGAGGAGCAGGAAAAAGCAAAAAATTTCAGAATTGCACCTTGCAATGTGGAGAAATTACTGTTTGTGCCTTTACAATATTCATTGATTTTTACCATTGAAAAACGTCCAGAAATGATTGAAGCTACTGACTGAATGAAAGTAGCTGGCATCTCACTCTCTTTGAATCTTCTTTATCATGCTAAGAGGAGCAGGAAAAAGCAAAAAATTTCAGACTTGCACCTTGCAATGCGGAGAAATTACTGTTTGTGCATTTACAATATTCATTGATTTTTGCCATTGAAAAACATCATGTTATTCATATACCAGAAATGTTTGAAGCTACTGACTGAATCAAAGGAGCTGGCATCTCACTCTCTTTGAATCTTCTTTATCATGCTAAGAGGAGCAGGAAAAAGCAAAAAATTTCAGAATCGCACCTTGCAATGCGGAGAAATTACTGTTTGTGCATTTACAATATTCATTGATTTTTGCCATTGAAAAACGTCCAGAAATGATTGAAGCTACTGACTGAATGAAAGGAGCTGGCATCTCACTCTCTTTGAATCTTCTTTATCATGCTAAGAGGAGCAGGAAAAAGCAAAAAATTTCAGAATTGCACCTTGCAATGCGGAGAAATTACTGTTTGTGCATATACAATATTCATTGATTTTTGCCATTGAAAAACGTCCAGAAATGATTGAAGCTACTGATTGAATGAAAGGAGCTGGCATCTCACTCTCTTTGAATCTTCTTTATCATGCTAAGAGGAGCAGGAAAAAGCAAAAAATTTCAGAATTGCACCTTGCAATGCGGAGAAATTACTGTTTGTGCATTTACAATATTCATTGATTTTTGCCATTGAAAAACATGTTATTCATATACCAGAAATGTTTGAAGCTACTGACTGAATGAAAGGAGCTGGCACCTCACTCTCTTTGAATCTTCTTTATCATGCTAAGAGGAGCGGGAAAAAGCAAAAAATTTCAGAATTGCACCTTGCAATGCGGAGAAATTACTGTTTGTGCATTTACAATATTCATTGATTTTTGCCATTGAAAAACGTCCAGAAATGATTGAAGGTACTGACTGAATGAAAGGAGCTGGCATCTCACTCTCTTTGAATCTTCTTTATCATGCTAAGAGGAGCAGGAAAAAGCAAAAAATTTCAGAATTGCACCTTGCAATGCGGAGAAATTACTGTTTGTGCATTTACAATATTCATTGATTTTTGCCATTGAAAAACGTCCAGAAATGATTGAAGCTACTGACTGAATGAAAGGAGCTGGCATCTCACTCTCTTTGAATCTTCTTTATCATGCTAAGAGGAGCAGGAAAAAGCAAAAAATTTCAGAATTGCACCTTGCAATGCGGAGAAATTACTGTTTGTGCATTTACAATATTCATTGATTTTTGCCATTGAAAAACATCATGTTATTCATATACCAGAAATGTTTGAAGCTACTGACTGAATGAAAGGAGTTGGCATCTCACTCTCTTTGAATCTTCTTTATCATGCTAAGAGGAGCAGGAAAAAGCAAAAAATTTCAGAATTGCACCTTGCAATGCGGAGAAATTACTGTTTGTGCATTTACAATATTCATTGATTTTTGCCATTGAAAAACGTCCAGAAATGATTGAAGCTACTGACTGAATGAAAGGAGCTGGCATCTCACTCTCTTTGAATCTTCTTTATCATGCTAAGAGGAGCAGGAAAAAGCAAAAAATTTCAGAATTGCACCTTGCAATGCGGAGAAATTACTGTTTGTGCATTTACAATATTCATTGATTTTTGCCATTGAAAAACGTCCAGAAATGATTGAAGCTACTGACTGAATGAAAGGAGCTGGCATCTCACTCTCTTTGAATCTTCTTTATCATGCTAAGAGGAGCAGGAAAAAGCAAAAAATTTCAGAATTGCACCTTGCAATGCGGAGAAATTACTGTTTGTGCATTTACAATATTCATTGATTTTTGCCATTGAAAAACATCATGTTATTCATATACCAGAAATGTTTGAAGCTACTGACTGAATGAAAGGAGCTGACATCTCACTCTCTTTGAATCTTCTTTATCATGCTAAGAGGAGCAGGAAAAAGCAAAAAATTTCAGAATTGCACCTTGCAATGCGGAGAAATTACTGTTTGTGCATTTACAATATTCATTGATTTTTGCCCTTGAAAAACGTCCAGAAATGATTGAAGCTACTGACTGAATGAAAGGAGCTGGCATCTCACTCTCTTTGAATCTTCTTTATCATGCTAAGAGGAGCAGGAAAAAGCAAAAAATTTCAGAATTGCACCTTGCAATGCGGAGAAATTACTGTTTGTGCATTTACAATATTCATTGATTTTTGCCATTGAAAAACATCATGTTATTCATATACCAGAAATGTTTGAAGCTACTGACTGAATGAAAGGAGCTGGCATCTCACTCTCTTTGAATCTTCTTTATCATGCTAAGAGGAGCAGGAAAAAGCAAAAAATTTCAGAATTGCACCTTGCAATGTGGAGAAATTACTGTTTGTGCATTTACAATATTCATTGATTTTTGCCATTGAAAAACATCATGTTATTCATATACCAGAAATGTTTGAAGCTACTGACTGAATGAAAGGAGCTGGCATCTCACTCTCTTTGAATCTTCTTTATCATGCTAAGAGGAGCAGGAAAAAGCAAAAAATTTCAGAATTGCACCTTGCAATGTGGAGAAATTACTGTTTGTGCACTTACAATATTCATTGATTTTTACCATTGAAAAACGTCCAGAAATGATTGAAGCTACTGACTGAATGAAAGTAGCTGGCATCTCACTCTCTTTGAATCTTCTTTATCATGCTAAGAGGAGCAGGAAAAAGCAAAAAATTTCAGACTTGCACCTTGCAATGCGGAGAAATTACTGTTTGTGCATTTACAATATTCATTGATTTTTGCCATTGAAAAACATCATGTTATTCATATACCAGAAATGTTTGAAGCTACTGACTGAATGAAAGGAGCTGCCATCTCACTCTCTTTGAATATTCTTTATCATGCTAAGAGGAGCAGGAAAAAGCAAAAAATTTCAGAATTGCACCTTGCAATGTGGAGAAATTACTGTTTGTGCATTTACAATATTCATTGATTTTTACCATTGAAAAACGTCCAGAAATGATTGAAGCTACTGACTGAATGAAAGTAGCTGGCATCTCACTCTCTTTGAATCTTCTTTATCATGCTAAGAGGAGCAGGAAAAAGCAAAAAATTTCAGACTTGCACCTTGCAATGCGGAGAAATTACTGTTTGTGCATTTACAATATTCATTGATTTTTGCCATTGAAAAACATCATGTTATTCATATACCAGAAATGTTTGAAGCTACTGACTGAATCAAAGGAGCTGGCATCTCACTCTCTTTGAATCTTCTTTATCATGCTAAGAGGAGCAGGAAAAAGCAAAAAATTTCAGAATTGCACCTTGCAATGTGGAGAAATTACTGTTTGTGCCTTTACAATATTCATTGATTTTTACCATTGAAAAACGTCCAGAAATGATTGAAGCTACTGACTGAATGAAAGTAGCTGGCATCTCACTCTCTTTGAATCTTCTTTATCATGCTAAGAGGAGCAGGAAAAAGCAAAAAATTTCAGACTTGCACCTTGCAATGCGGAGAAATTACTGTTTGTGCATTTACAATATTCATTGATTTTTGCCATTGAAAAACATCATGTTATTCATATACCAGAAATGTTTGAAGCTACTGACTGAATCAAAGGAGCTGGCATCTCACTCTCTTTGAATCTTCTTTATCATGCTAAGAGGAGCAGGAAAAAGCAAAAAATTTCAGAATTGCACCTTGCAATGCGGAGAAATTACTGTTTGTGCACTTACAATATTCATTGATTTTTGCCATTGAAAAACGTCCAGAAATGATTGAAGCTACTGACTGAATGAAAGGAGCTGGCATCTCACTCTCTTTGAATCTTCTTTATCATGCTAAGAGGAGCAGGAAAAAGCAAAAAATTTCAGAATTGCACCTTGCAATGCGGAGAAATTACTGTTTGTGCATATACAATATTCATTGATTTTTGCCATTGAAAAACGTCCAGAAATGATTGAAGCTACTGATTGAATGAAAGGAGCTGGCATCTCACTCTCTTTGAATCTTCTTTATCATGCTAAGAGGAGCAGGAAAAAGCAAAAAATTTCAGAATTGCACCTTGCAATGCGGAGAAATTACTGTTTGTGCATTTACAATATTCATTGATTTTTGCCATTGAAAAACATGTTATTCATATACCAGAAATGTTTGAAGCTACTGACTGAATGAAAGGAGCTGGCACCTCACTCTCTTTGAATCTTCTTTATCATGCTAAGAGGAGCGGGAAAAAGCAAAAAATTTCAGAATTGCACCTTGCAATGCGGAGAAATTACTGTTTGTGCATTTACAATATTCATTGATTTTTGCCATTGAAAAACGTCCAGAAATGATTGAAGGTACTGACTGATTGAAAGGAGCTGGCATCTCACTCTCTTTGAATCTTCTTTATCATGCTAAGAGGAGCAGGAAAAAGCAAAAAATTTCAGAATTGCACCTTGCAATGCGGAGAAATTACTGTTTGTGCATTTACAATATTCATTGATTTTTGCCATTGAAAAACGTCCAGAAATGATTGAAGCTACTGACTGAATGAAAGGAGCTGGCATCTCACTCTCTTTGAATCTTCTTTATCATGCTAAGAGGAGCAGGAAAAAGCAAAAAATTTCAGAATTGCACCTTGCAATGCGGAGAAATTACTGTTTGTGCATTTACAATATTCATTGATTTTTGCCATTGAAAAACATCATGTTATTCATATACCAGAAATGTTTGAAGCTACTGACTGAATGAAAGGAGTTGGCATCTCACTCTCTTTGAATCTTCTTTATCATGCTAAGAGGAGCAGGAAAAAGCAAAAAATTTCAGAATTGCACCTTGCAATGCGGAGAAATTACTGTTTGTGCATTTACAATATTCATTGATTTTTGCCATTGAAAAACGTCCAGAAATGATTGAAGCTACTGACTGAATGAAAGGAGCTGGCATCTCACTCTCTTTGAATCTTCTTTATCATGCTAAGAGGAGCAGGAAAAAGCAAAAAATTTCAGAATTGCACCTTGCAATGCGGAGAAATTACTGTTTGTGCATTTACAATATTCATTGATTTTTGCCATTGAAAAACATCATGTTATTCATATACCAGAAATGTTTGAAGCTACTGACTGAATGAAAGGAGCTGACATCTCACTCTCTTTGAATCTTCTTTATCATGCTAAGAGGAGCAGGAAAAAGCAAAAAATTTCAGAATTGCACCTTGCAATGCGGAGAAATTACTGTTTGTGCATTTACAATATTCATTGATTTTTGCCATTGAAAAACGTCCAGAAATGATTGAAGCTACTGACTGAATGAAAGGAGCTGGCATCTCACTCTCTTTGAATCTTCTTTATCATGCTAAGAGGAGCAGGAAAAAGCAAAAAATTTCAGAATTGCACCTTGCAATGCGGAGAAATTACTGTTTGTGCATTTACAATATTCATTGATTTTTGCCATTGAAAAACATCATGTTATTCATATACCAGAAATGTTTGAAGCTACTGACTGAATGAAAGGAGCTGGCATCTCACTCTCTTTGAATCTTCTTTATCATGCTAAGAGGAGCAGGAAAAAGCAAAAAATTTCAGAATTGCACCTTGCAATGTGGAGAAATTACTGTTTGTGCATTTACAATATTCATTGATTTTTGCCATTGAAAAACATCATGTTATTCATATACCAGAAATGTTTGAAGCTACTGACTGAATGAAAGGAGCTGGCATCTCACTCTCTTTGAATCTTCTTTATCATGCTAAGAGGAGCAGGAAAAAGCAAAAAATTTCAGAATTGCACCTTGCAATGTGGAGAAATTACTGTTTGTGCACTTACAATATTCATTGATTTTTACCATTGAAAAACGTCCAGAAATGATTGAAGCTACTGACTGAATGAAAGTAGCTGGCATCTCACTCTCTTTGAATCTTCTTTATCATGCTAAGAGGAGCAGGAAAAAGCAAAAAATTTCAGACTTGCACCTTGCAATGCGGAGAAATTACTGTTTGTGCATTTACAATATTCATTGATTTTTGCCATTGAAAAACATCATGTTATTCATATACCAGAAATGTTTGAAGCTACTGACTGAATGAAAGGAGCTGGCATCTCACTCTCTTTGAATATTCTTTATCATGCTAAGAGGAGCAGGAAAAAGCAAAAAATTTCAGAATTGCACCTTGCAATGTGGAGAAATTACTGTTTGTGCATTTACAATATTCATTGATTTTTACCATTGAAAAACGTCCAGAAATGATTGAAGCTACTGACTGAATGAAAGTAGCTGGCATCTCACTCTCTTTGAATCTTCTTTATCATGCTAAGAGGAGCAGGAAAAAGCAAAAAATTTCAGACTTGCACCTTGCAATGCGGAGAAATTACTGTTTGTGCATTTACAATATTCATTGATTTTTGCCATTGAAAAACATCGTTATTCATATACCAGAAATGTTTGAAGCTACTGACTGAATCAAAGGAGCTGGCATCTCACTCTCTTTGAATCTTCTTTATCATGCTAAGAGGAGCAGGAAAAAGCAAAAAATTTCAGAATTGCACCTTGCAATGCGGAGAAATTATTGTTTGTGCATTTACAATATTCATTGATTTTTGCCATTGAAAAACGTCCAGAAATGATTGAAGCTACTGACTGAATGAAAGGAGCTGGCATCTCACTCTCTTTGAATGTTCTTTATCATGCTAAGAGGAGCAGGAAAAAGCAAAAAATTTCAGAATTGCACCTTGCAATGCGGAGAAATTACTGTTTGTGCATTTACAATATTCATTGATTTTTGCCATTGAAAAACGTCCAGAAATGATTGAAGCTACTGACTGAATGAAAGGAGCTGGCATCTCACTCTCTTTGAATCTTCTTTATCATGCTAAGAGGAGCAGGAAAAAGCAAAAAATTTCAGAATTGCACCTTGCAATGCGGAGAAATTACTGTTTGTGCATTTACAATATTCATTGATTTTTGCCATTGAAAAACATGTTATTCATATACCAGAAATGTTTGAAGCTACTGACTGAATGAAAGGAGCTGGCACCTCACTCTCTTTGAATCTTCTTTATCATGCTAAGAGGAGCAGGAAAAAGCAAAAAATTTCAGAATTGCACCTTGCAATGCGGAGAAATTACTGTTTGTGCATATACAATATTCATTGATTTTTGCCATTGAAAAACGTCCAGAAATGATTGAAGCTACTGATTGAATGAAAGGAGCTGGCATCTCACTCTCTTTGAATCTTCTTTATCATGCTAAGAGGAGCAGGAAAAAGCAAAAAATTTCAGAATTGCACCTTGCAATGCGGAGAAATTACTGTTTGTGCATTTACAATATTCATTGATTTTTGCCATTGAAAAACATGTTATTCATATACCAGAAATGTTTGAAGCTACTGACTGAATGAAAGGAGCTGGCACCTCACTCTCTTTGAATCTTCTTTATCATGCTAAGAGGAGCGGGAAAAAGCAAAAAATTTCAGAATTGCACCTTGCAATGCGGAGAAATTACTGTTTGTGCATTTACAATATTCATTGATTTTTGCCATTGAAAAACGTCCAGAAATGATTGAAGGTACTGACTGAATGAAAGGAGCTGGCATCTCACTCTCTTTGAATCTTCTTTATCATGCTAAGAGGAGCAGGAAAAAGCAAAAAATTTCAGAATTGCGCCTTGCAATGCGGAGAAATTACTGTTTGTGCATTTACAATATTCATTGATTTTTGCCATTGAAAAACGTCCAGAAATGATTGAAGCTACTGACTGAATGAAAGGAGCTGGCATCTCACTCTCTTTGAATCTTCTTTATCATGCTAAGAGGAGCAGGAAAAAGCAAACAATTTCAGAATTGCACCTTGCAATGCGGAGAAATTACTGTTTGTGCATTTACAATATTCATTGATTTTTGCCATTGAAAAACATCATGTTATTCATATACCAGAAATGTTTGAAGCTACTGACTGAATGAAAGGAGTTGGCATCTCACTCTCTTTGAATCTTCTTTATCATGCTAAGAGGAGCAGGAAAAAGCAAAAAATTTCAGAATTGCACCTTGCAATGCGGAGAAATTACTGTTTGTGCATTTACAATATTCATTGATTTTTGCCATTGAAAAACATCATGTTATTCATATACCAGAAATGTTTGAAGCTACTGACTGAATGAAGGGAGCTGGCATCTCACTCTCTTTGAATCTTCTTTATCATGCTAAGAGGAGCAGGAAAAAGCAAAAAATTTCAGAATTGCACCTTGCAATGCGGAGAAATTACTGTTTGTGCATTTACAATATTCATTGATTTTTGCCATTGAAAAACGTCCAGAAATGATTGAAGCTACTGACTGAATGAAAGGAGCTGGCATCTCACTCTCTTTGAATCTTCTTTATCATGCTAAGAGGAGCAGGAAAAAGCAAAAAATTTCAGAATTGCACCTTGCAATGCGGAGAAATTACTGTTTGTGCATTTACAATATTCATTGATTTTTGCCATTGAAAAACATCATGTTATTCATATACCAGAAATGTTTGAAGCTACTGACTGAATGAAAGGAGCTGACATCTCACTCTCTTTGAATCTTCTTTATCATGCTAAGAGGAGCAGGAAAAAGCAAAAAATTTCAGAATTGCACCTTGCAATGCGGAGAAATTACTGTTTGTGCATTTACAATATTCATTGATTTTTGCCATTGAAAAACGTCCAGAAATGATTGAAGCTACTGACTGAATGAAAGGAGCTGGCATCTCACTCTCTTTGAATCTTCTTTATCATGCTAAGAGGAGCAGGAAAAAGCAAAAAATTTCAGAATTGCACCTTGCAATGCGGAGAAATTACTGTTTGTGCATTTACAATATTCATTGATTTTTGCCATTGAAAAACATCATGTTATTCATATACCAGAAATGTTTGAAGCTACTGACTGAATGAAAGGAGCTGGCATCTCACTCTCTTTGAATCTTCTTTATCATGCTAAGAGGAGCAGGAAAAAGCAAAAAATTTCAGAATTGCACCTTGCAATGTGGAGAAATTACTGTTTGTGCATTTACAATATTCATTGATTTTTGCCATTGAAAAACATCATGTTATTCATATACCAGAAATGTTTGAAGCTACTGACTGAATGAAAGGAGCTGGCATCTCACTCTCTTTGAATCTTCTTTATCATGCTAAGAGGAGCAGGAAAAAGCAAAAAATTTCAGAATTGCACCTTGCAATGTGGAGAAATTACTGTTTGTGCATTTACAATATTCATTGATTTTTGCCATTGAAAAACGTCCAGAAATGATTGAAGCTACTGACTGAATGAAAGGAGCTGGCATCTCACTCTCTTTGAATCTTCTTTATCATGCTAAGAGGAGCAGGAAAAAGCAAACAATTTCAGAATTGCACCTTGCAATGCGGAGAAATTACTGTTTGTGCATTTACAATATTCATTGATTTTTGCCATTGAAAAACATCATGTTATTCATATACCAGAAATGTTTGAAGCTACTGACTGAATGAAAGGAGTTGGCATCTCACTCTCTTTGAATCTTCTTTATCATGCTAAGAGGAGCAGGAAAAAGCAAAAAATTTCAGAATTGCACCTTGCAATGCGGAGAAATTACTGTTTGTGCATTTACAATATTCATTGATTTTTGCCATTGAAAAACATCATGTTATTCATATACCAGAAATGTTTGAAGCTACTGACTGAATGAAGGGAGCTGGCATCTCACTCTCTTTGAATCTTCTTTATCATGCTAAGAGGAGCAGGAAAAAGCAAAAAATTTCAGAATTGCACCTTGCAATGCGGAGAAATTACTGTTTGTGCATTTACAATATTCATTGATTTTTGCCATTGAAAAACGTCCAGAAATGATTGAAGCTACTGACTGAATGAAAGGAGCTGGCATCTCACTCTCTTTGAATCTTCTTTATCATGCTAAGAGGAGCAGGAAAAAGCAAAAAATTTCAGAATTGCACCTTGCAATGCGGAGAAATTACTGTTTGTGCATTTACAATATTCATTGATTTTTGCCATTGAAAAACATCATGTTATTCATATACCAGAAATGTTTGAAGCTACTGACTGAATGAAAGGAGCTGACATCTCACTCTCTTTGAATCTTCTTTATCATGCTAAGAGGAGCAGGAAAAAGCAAAAAATTTCAGAATTGCACCTTGCAATGCGGAGAAATTACTGTTTGTGCATTTACAATATTCATTGATTTTTGCCATTGAAAAACGTCCAGAAATGATTGAAGCTACTGACTGAATGAAAGGAGCTGGCATCTCACTCTCTTTGAATCTTCTTTATCATGCTAAGAGGAGCAGGAAAAAGCAAAAAATTTCAGAATTGCACCTTGCAATGCGGAGAAATTACTGTTTGTGCATTTACAATATTCATTGATTTTTGCCATTGAAAAACATCATGTTATTCATATACCAGAAATGTTTGAAGCTACTGACTGAATGAAAGGAGCTGGCATCTCACTCTCTTTGAATCTTCTTTATCATGCTAAGAGGAGCAGGAAAAAGCAAAAAATTTCAGAATTGCACCTTGCAATGTGGAGAAATTACTGTTTGTGCATTTACAATATTCATTGATTTTTGCCATTGAAAAACATCATGTTATTCATATACCAGAAATGTTTGAAGCTACTGACTGAATGAAAGGAGCTGGCATCTCACTCTCTTTGAATCTTCTTTATCATGCTAAGAGGAGCAGGAAAAAGCAAAAAATTTCAGAATTGCACCTTGCAATGTGGAGAAATTACTGTTTGTGCATTTACAATATTCATTGATTTTTACCATTGAAAAACGTCCAGAAATGATTGAAGCTACTGACTGAATGAAAGTAGCTGGCATCTCACTCTCTTTGAATCTTCTTTATCATGCTAAGAGGAGCAGGAAAAAGCAAAAAATTTCAGAATTGCACCTTGCAATGCGGAGAAATTACTGTTTGTGCATTTACAATATTCATTGATTTTTGCCATTGAAAAACATCATGTTATTCATATACCAGAAATGTTTGAAGCTACTGACTGAATCAAAGGAGCTGGCATCTCACTCTCTTTGAATCTTCTTTATCATGCTAAGAGGAGCAGGAAAAAGCAAAAAATTTCAGAATTGCACCTTGCAATGCGGAGAAATTATTGTTTGTGCATTTACAATATTCATTGATTTTTGCCATTGAAAAACGTCCAGAAATGATTGAAGCTACTGACTGAATGAAAGGAGCTGGCATCTCACTCTCTTTGAATCTTCTTTATCATGCAAAGAGGAGCAGGAAAAAGCAAAAAATTTCAGAATTGCACCTTGCAATGCGGAGAAATTACTGTTTGTGCATTTACAATATTCATTGATTTTTGCCATTGAAAAACGTCCAGAAATGATTGAAGCTACTGACTGAATGAAAGGAGCTGGCATCTCACTCTCTTTGAATCTTCTTTATCATGCTAAGAGGAGCAGGAAAAAGCAAAAAATTTCAGAATTGCACCTTGCAATGCGGAGAAATTACTGTTTGTGCATTTACAATATTCATTGATTTTTGCCATTGAAAAACATGTTATTCATATACCAGAAATGTTTGAAGCTACTGACTGAATGAAAGGAGCTGGCACCTCACTCTCTTTGAATCTTCTTTATCATGCTAAGAGGAGCAGGAAAAAGCAAAAAATTTCAGAATTGCACCTTGCAATGCGGAGAAATTACTGTTTGTGCATATACAATATTCATTGATTTTTGCCATTGAAAAACGTCCAGAAATGATTGAAGCTACTGATTGAATGAAAGGAGCTGGCATCTCACTCTCTTTGAATCTTCTTTATCATGCTAAGAGGAGCAGGAAAAAGCAAAAAATTTCAGAATTGCACCTTGCAATGCGGAGAAATTACTGTTTGTGCATTTACAATATTCATTGATTTTTGCCATTGAAAAACATCATGTTATTCATATACCAGAAATGTTTGAAGCTACTGACTGAATGAAAGGAGCTGGCATCTCACTCTCTTTGAATCTTCTTTATCATGCTAAGAGGAGCAGGAAAAAGCAAAAAATTTCAGAATTGCACCTTGCAATGTGGAGAAATTACTGTTTGTGCATTTACAATATTCATTGATTTTTGCCATTGAAAAACATCATGTTATTCATATACCAGAAATGTTTGAAGCTACTGACTGAATGAAAGGAGCTGGCATCTCACTCTCTTTGAATCTTCTTTATCATGCTAAGAGGAGCAGGAAAAAGCAAAAAATTTCAGAATTGCACCTTGCAATGTGGAGAAATTACTGTTTGTGCACTTACAATATTCATTGATTTTTACCATTGAAAAACGTCCAGAAATGATTGAAGCTACTGACTGAATGAAAGTAGCTGGCATCTCACTCTCTTTGAATCTTCTTTATCATGCTAAGAGGAGCAGGAAAAAGCAAAAAATTTCAGACTTGCACCTTGCAATGCGGAGAAATTACTGTTTGTGCATTTACAATATTCATTGATTTTTGCCATTGAAAAACATCATGTTATTCATATACCAGAAATGTTTGAAGCTACTGACTGAATGAAAGGAGCTGGCATCTCACTCTCTTTGAATATTCTTTATCATGCTAAGAGGAGCAGGAAAAAGCAAAAAATTTCAGAATTGCACCTTGCAATGTGGAGAAATTACTGTTTGTGCATTTACAATATTCATTGATTTTTACCATTGAAAAACGTCCAGAAATGATTGAAGCTACTGACTGAATGAAAGTAGCTGGCATCTCACTCTCTTTGAATCTTCTTTATCATGCTAAGAGGAGCAGGAAAAAGCAAAAAATTTCAGACTTGCACCTTGCAATGCGGAGAAATTACTGTTTGTGCATTTACAATATTCATTGATTTTTGCCATTGAAAAACATCATGTTATTCATATACCAGAAATGTTTGAAGCTACTGACTGAATCAAAGGAGCTGGCATCTCACTCTCTTTGAATCTTCTTTATCATGCTAAGAGGAGCAGGAAAAAGCAAAAAATTTCAGAATTGCACCTTGCAATGCGGAGAAATTATTGTTTGTGCATTTACAATATTCATTGATTTTTGCCATTGAAAAACGTCCAGAAATGATTGAAGCTACTGACTGAATGAAAGGAGCTGGCATCTCACTCTCTTTGAATGTTCTTTATCATGCTAAGAGGAGCAGGAAAAAGCAAAAAATTTCAGAATTGCACCTTGCAATGCGGAGAAATTACTGTTTGTGCATTTACAATATTCATTGATTTTTGCCATTGAAAAACGTCCAGAAATGATTGAAGCTACTGACTGAATGAAAGGAGCTGGCATCTCACTCTCTTTGAATATTCTTTATCATGCTAAGAGGAGCAGGAAAAAGCAAAAAATTTCAGAATTGCACCTTGCAATGCGGAGAAATTACTGTTTGTGCATTTACAATATTCATTGATTTTTGCCATTGAAAAACATCATGTTATTCATATACCAGAAATGTTTGAAGCTACTGACTGAATGAAAGGAGCTGACATCTCACTCTCTTTGAATCTTCTTTATCATGCTAAGAGGAGCAGGAAAAAGCAAAAAATTTCAGAATTGCACCTTGCAATGCGGAGAAATTACTGTTTGTGCATTTACAATATTCATTGATTTTTGCCATTGAAAAACGTCCAGAAATGATTGAAGCTACTGACTGAATGAAAGGAGCTGGCATCTCACTCTCTTTGAATATTCTTTATCATGCTAAGAGGAGCAGGAAAAAGCAAAAAATTTCAGAATTGCACCTTGCAATGCGGAGAAATTACTGTTTGTGCATTTACAATATTCATTGATTTTTGCCATTGAAAAACATCATGTTATTCATATACCAGAAATGTTTGAAGCTACTGACTGAATGAAAGGAGCTGACATCTCACTCTCTTTGAATCTTCTTTATCATGCTAAGAGGAGCAGGAAAAAGCAAAAAATTTCAGAATTGCACCTTGCAATGCGGAGAAATTACTGTTTGTGCATTTACAATATTCATTGATTTTTGCCATTGAAAAACGTCCAGAAATGATTGAAGCTACTGACTGAATGAAAGGAGCTGGCATCTCACTCTCTTTGAATCTTCTTTATCATGCTAAGAGGAGCAGGAAAAAGCAAAAAATTTCAGAATTGCACCTTGCAATGCGGAGAAATTACTGTTTGTGCATTTACAATATTCATTGATTTTTGCCATTGAAAAACATCATGTTATTCATATACCAGAAATGTTTGAAGCTACTGACTGAATGAAAGGAGCTGGCATCTCACTCTCTTTGAATCTTCTTTATCATGCTAAGAGGAGCAGGAAAAAGCAAAAAATTTCAGAATTGCACCTTGCAATGTGGAGAAATTACTGTTTGTGCATTTACAATATTCATTGATTTTTGCCATTGAAAAACATCATGTTATTCATATACCAGAAATGTTTGAAGCTACTGACTGAATGAAAGGAGCTGGCATCTCACTCTCTTTGAATCTTCTTTATCATGCTAAGAGGAGCAGGAAAAAGCAAAAAATTTCAGAATTGCACCTTGCAATGTGGAGAAATTACTGTTTGTGCACTTACAATATTCATTGATTTTTACCATTGAAAAACGTCCAGAAATGATTGAAGCTACTGACTGAATGAAAGTAGCTGGCATCTCACTCTCTTTGAATCTTCTTTATCATGCTAAGAGGAGCAGGAAAAAGCAAAAAATTTCAGACTTGCACCTTGCAATGCGGAGAAATTACTGTTTGTGCATTTACAATATTCATTGATTTTTGCCATTGAAAAACATCATGTTATTCATATACCAGAAATGTTTGAAGCTACTGACTGAATGTAAGGAGCTGGCATCTCACTCTCTTTGAATATTCTTTATCATGCTAAGAGGAGCAGGAAAAAGCAAAAAATTTCAGAATTGCACCTTGCAATGTGGAGAAATTACTGTTTGTGCATTTACAATATTCATTGATTTTTACCATTGAAAAACGTCCAGAAATGATTGAAGCTACTGACTGAATGAAAGTAGCTGGCATCTCACTCTCTTTGAATCTTCTTTATCATGCTAAGAGGAGCAGGAAAAAGCAAAAAATTTCAGACTTGCACCTTGCAATGCGGAGAAATTACTGTTTGTGCATTTACAATATTCATTGATTTTTGCCATTGAAAAACATCATGTTATTCATATACCAGAAATGTTTGAAGCTACTGACTGAATCAAAGGAGCTGGCATCTCACTCTCTTTGAATCTTCTTTATCATGCTAAGAGGAGCAGGAAAAAGCAAAAAATTTCAGAATTGCACCTTGCAATGCGGAGAAATTATTGTTTGTGCATTTACAATATTCATTGATTTTTGCCATTGAAAAACGTCCAGAAATGATTGAAGCTACTGACTGAATGAAAGGAGCTGGCATCTCACTCTCTTTGAATGTTCTTTATCATGCTAAGAGGAGCAGGAAAAAGCAAAAAATTTCAGAATTGCACCTTGCAATGCGGAGAAATTACTGTTTGTGCATTTACAATATTCATTGATTTTTGCCATTGAAAAACGTCCAGAAATGATTGAAGCTACTGACTGAATGAAAGGAGCTGGCATCTCACTCTCTTTGAATCTTCTTTATCATGCTAAGAGGAGCAGGAAAAAGCAAAAAATTTCAGAATTTCACCTTGCAATGCGGAGAAATTACTGTTTGTGCATTTACAATATTCATTGATTTTTGCCATTGAAAAACATGTTATTCATATACCAGAAATGTTTGAAGCTACTGACTGAATGAAAGGAGCTGGCACCTCACTCTCTTTGAATCTTCTTTATCATGCTAAGAGGAGCAGGAAAAAGCAAAAAATTTCAGAATTGCACCTTGCAATGCGGAGAAATTACTGTTTGTGCATATACAATATTCATTGATTTTTGCCATTGAAAAACGTCCAGAAATGATTGAAGCTACTGATTGAATGAAAGGAGCTGGCATCTCACTCTCTTTGAATCTTCTTTATCATGCTAAGAGGAGCAGGAAAAAGCAAAAAATTTCAGAATTGCACCTTGCAATGCGGAGAAATTACTGTTTGTGCATTTACAATATTCATTGATTTTTGCCATTGAAAAACATGTTATTCATATACCAGAAATGTTTGAAGCTACTGACTGAATGAAAGGAGCTGGCACCTCACTCTCTTTGAATCTTCTTTATCATGCTAAGAGGAGCGGGAAAAAGCAAAAAATTTCAGAATTGCACCTTGCAATGCGGAGAAATTACTGTTTGTGCATTTACAATATTCATTGATTTTTGCCATTGAAAAACGTCCAGAAATGATTGAAGGTACTGACTGAATGAAAGGAGCTGGCATCTCACTCTCTTTGAATCTTCTTTATCATGCTAAGAGGAGCAGGAAAAAGCAAAAAATTTCAGAATTGCGCCTTGCAATGCGGAGAAATTACTGTTTGTGCATTTACAATATTCATTGATTTTTGCCATTGAAAAACGTCCAGAAATGATTGAAGCTACTGACTGAATGAAAGGAGCTGGCATCTCACTCTCTTTGAATCTTCTTTATCATGCTAAGAGGAGCAGGAAAAAGCAAACAATTTCAGAATTGCACCTTGCAATGCGGAGAAATTACTGTTTGTGCATTTACAATATTCATTGATTTTTGCCATTGAAAAACATCATGTTATTCATATACCAGAAATGTTTGAAGCTACTGACTGAATGAAAGGAGTTGGCATCTCACTCTCTTTGAATCTTCTTTATCATGCTAAGAGGAGCAGGAAAAAGCAAAAAATTTCAGAATTGCACCTTGCAATGCGGAGAAATTACTGTTTGTGCATTTACAATATTCATTGATTTTTGCCATTGAAAAACATCATGTTATTCATATACCAGAAATGTTTGAAGCTACTGACTGAATGAAGGGAGCTGGCATCTCACTCTCTTTGAATCTTCTTTATCATGCTAAGAGGAGCAGGAAAAAGCAAAAAATTTCAGAATTGCACCTTGCAATGCGGAGAAATTACTGTTTGTGCATTTACAATATTCATTGATTTTTGCCATTGAAAAACGTCCAGAAATGATTGAAGCTACTGACTGAATGAAAGGAGCTGGCATCTCACTCTCTTTGAATCTTCTTTATCATGCTAAGAGGAGCAGGAAAAAGCAAAAAATTTCAGAATTGCACCTTGCAATGCGGAGAAATTACTGTTTGTGCATTTACAATATTCATTGATTTTTGCCATTGAAAAACATCATGTTATTCATATACCAGAAATGTTTGAAGCTACTGACTGAATGAAAGGAGCTGACATCTCACTCTCTTTGAATCTTCTTTATCATGCTAAGAGGAGCAGGAAAAAGCAAAAAATTTCAGAATTGCACCTTGCAATGCGGAGAAATTACTGTTTGTGCATTTACAATATTCATTGATTTTTGCCATTGAAAAACGTCCAGAAATGATTGAAGCTACTGACTGAATGAAAGGAGCTGGCATCTCACTCTCTTTGAATCTTCTTTATCATGCTAAGAGGAGCAGGAAAAAGCAAAAAATTTCAGAATTGCACCTTGCAATGCGGAGAAATTACTGTTTGTGCATTTACAATATTCATTGATTTTTGCCATTGAAAAACATCATGTTATTCATATACCAGAAATGTTTGAAGCTACTGACTGAATGAAAGGAGCTGGCATCTCACTCTCTTTGAATCTTCTTTATCATGCTAAGAGGAGCAGGAAAAAGCAAAAAATTTCAGAATTGCACCTTGCAATGTGGAGAAATTACTGTTTGTGCATTTACAATATTCATTGATTTTTGCCATTGAAAAACATCATGTTATTCATATACCAGAAATGTTTGAAGCTACTGACTGAATGAAAGGAGCTGGCATCTCACTCTCTTTGAATCTTCTTTATCATGCTAAGAGGAGCAGGAAAAAGCAAAAAATTTCAGAATTGCACCTTGCAATGTGGAGAAATTACTGTTTGTGCATTTACAATATTCATTGATTTTTACCATTGAAAAACGTCCAGAAATGATTGAAGCTACTGACTGAATGAAAGTAGCTGGCATCTCACTCTCTTTGAATCTTCTTTATCATGCTAAGAGGAGCAGGAAAAAGCAAAAAATTTCAGAATTGCACCTTGCAATGCGGAGAAATTACTGTTTGTGCATTTACAATATTCATTGATTTTTGCCATTGAAAAACATCATGTTATTCATATACCAGAAATGTTTGAAGCTACTGACTGAATCAAAGGAGCTGGCATCTCACTCTCTTTGAATCTTCTTTATCATGCTAAGAGGAGCAGGAAAAAGCAAAAAATTTCAGAATTGCACCTTGCAATGCGGAGAAATTATTGTTTGTGCATTTACAATATTCATTGATTTTTGCCATTGAAAAACGTCCAGAAATGATTGAAGCTACTGACTGAATGAAAGGAGCTGGCATCTCACTCTCTTTGAATCTTCTTTATCATGCAAAGAGGAGCAGGAAAAAGCAAAAAATTTCAGAATTGCACCTTGCAATGCGGAGAAATTACTGTTTGTGCATTTACAATATTCATTGATTTTTGCCATTGAAAAACGTCCAGAAATGATTGAAGCTACTGACTGAATGAAAGGAGCTGGCATCTCACTCTCTTTGAATCTTCTTTATCATGCTAAGAGGAGCAGGAAAAAGCAAAAAATTTCAGAATTGCACCTTGCAATGCGGAGAAATTACTGTTTGTGCATTTACAATATTCATTGATTTTTGCCATTGAAAAACATGTTATTCATATACCAGAAATGTTTGAAGCTACTGACTGAATGAAAGGAGCTGGCACCTCACTCTCTTTGAATCTTCTTTATCATGCTAAGAGGAGCAGGAAAAAGCAAAAAATTTCAGAATTGCACCTTGCA
The DNA here is from genome assembly GCF_046119375.1 of Phyllobates terribilis. NCBI lineage: Eukaryota > Metazoa > Chordata > Amphibia > Anura > Dendrobatidae > Phyllobates > Phyllobates terribilis. The sequence goes on from NW_027369811.1 coordinate 25,207, forward strand.
ATGCGGAGAAATTACTGTTTGTGCATATACAATATTCATTGATTTTTGCCATTGAAAAACGTCCAGAAATGATTGAAGCTACTGATTGAATGAAAGGAGCTGGCATCTCACTCTCTTTGAATCTTCTTTATCATGCTAAGAGGAGCAGGAAAAAGCAAAAAATTTCAGAATTGCACCTTGCAATGCGGAGAAATTACTGTTTGTGCATTTACAATATTCATTGATTTTTGCCATTGAAAAACATCATGTTATTCATATACCAGAAATGTTTGAAGCTACTGACTGAATGAAAGGAGCTGGCATCTCACTCTCTTTGAATCTTCTTTATCATGCTAAGAGGAGCAGGAAAAAGCAAAAAATTTCAGAATTGCACCTTGCAATGTGGAGAAATTACTGTTTGTGCATTTACAATATTCATTGATTTTTGCCATTGAAAAACATCATGTTATTCATATACCAGAAATGTTTGAAGCTACTGACTGAATGAAAGGAGCTGGCATCTCACTCTCTTTGAATCTTCTTTATCATGCTAAGAGGAGCAGGAAAAAGCAAAAAATTTCAGAATTGCACCTTGCAATGTGGAGAAATTACTGTTTGTGCACTTACAATATTCATTGATTTTTACCATTGAAAAACGTCCAGAAATGATTGAAGCTACTGACTGAATGAAAGTAGCTGGCATCTCACTCTCTTTGAATCTTCTTTATCATGCTAAGAGGAGCAGGAAAAAGCAAAAAATTTCAGACTTGCACCTTGCAATGCGGAGAAATTACTGTTTGTGCATTTACAATATTCATTGATTTTTGCCATTGAAAAACGTCCAGAAATGATTGAAGCTACTGACTGAATGAAAGGAGCTGGCATCTCACTCTCTTTGAATCTTCTTTATCATGCTAAGAGGAGCAGGAAAAAGCAAAAAATTTCAGAATTGCACCTTGCAATGCGGAGAAATTACTGTTTGTGCATTTACAATATTCATTGATTTTTGCCATTGAAAAACATGTTATTCATATACCAGAAATGTTTGAAGCTACTGACTGAATGAAAGGAGCTGGCACCTCACTCTCTTTGAATCTTCTTTATCATGCTAAGAGGAGCAGGAAAAAGCAAAAAATTTCAGAATTGCACCTTGCAATGCGGAGAAATTACTGTTTGTGCATATACAATATTCATTGATTTTTGCCATTGAAAAACGTCCAGAAATGATTGAAGCTACTGATTGAATGAAAGGAGCTGGCATCTCACTCTCTTTGAATCTTCTTTATCATGCTAAGAGGAGCAGGAAAAAGCAAAAAATTTCAGAATTGCACCTTGCAATGCGGAGAAATTACTGTTTGTGCATTTACAATATTCATTGATTTTTGCCATTGAAAAACATGTTATTCATATACCAGAAATGTTTGAAGCTACTGACTGAATGAAAGGAGCTGGCACCTCACTCTCTTTGAATCTTCTTTATCATGCTAAGAGGAGCGGGAAAAAGCAAAAAATTTCAGAATTGCACCTTGCAATGCGGAGAAATTACTGTTTGTGCATTTACAATATTCATTGATTTTTGCCATTGAAAAACGTCCAGAAATGATTGAAGGTACTGACTGAATGAAAGGAGCTGGCATCTCACTCTCTTTGAATCTTCTTTATCATGCTAAGAGGAGCAGGAAAAAGCAAAAAATTTCAGAATTGCGCCTTGCAATGCGGAGAAATTACTGTTTGTGCATTTACAATATTCATTGATTTTTGCCATTGAAAAACGTCCAGAAATGATTGAAGCTACTGACTGAATGAAAGGAGCTGGCATCTCACTCTCTTTGAATCTTCTTTATCATGCTAAGAGGAGCAGGAAAAAGCAAACAATTTCAGAATTGCACCTTGCAATGCGGAGAAATTACTGTTTGTGCATTTACAATATTCATTGATTTTTGCCATTGAAAAACATCATGTTATTCATATACCAGAAATGTTTGAAGCTACTGACTGAATGAAAGGAGTTGGCATCTCACTCTCTTTGAATCTTCTTTATCATGCTAAGAGGAGCAGGAAAAAGCAAAAAATTTCAGAATTGCACCTTGCAATGCGGAGAAATTACTGTTTGTGCATTTACAATATTCATTGATTTTTGCCATTGAAAAACATCATGTTATTCATATACCAGAAATGTTTGAAGCTACTGACTGAATGAAGGGAGCTGGCATCTCACTCTCTTTGAATCTTCTTTATCATGCTAAGAGGAGCAGGAAAAAGCAAAAAATTTCAGAATTGCACCTTGCAATGCGGAGAAATTACTGTTTGTGCATTTACAATATTCATTGATTTTTGCCATTGAAAAACGTCCAGAAATGATTGAAGCTACTGACTGAATGAAAGGAGCTGGCATCTCACTCTCTTTGAATCTTCTTTATCATGCTAAGAGGAGCAGGAAAAAGCAAAAAATTTCAGAATTGCACCTTGCAATGCGGAGAAATTACTGTTTGTGCATTTACAATATTCATTGATTTTTGCCATTGAAAAACATCATGTTATTCATATACCAGAAATGTTTGAAGCTACTGACTGAATGAAAGGAGCTGACATCTCACTCTCTTTGAATCTTCTTTATCATGCTAAGAGGAGCAGGAAAAAGCAAAAAATTTCAGAATTGCACCTTGCAATGCGGAGAAATTACTGTTTGTGCATTTACAATATTCATTGATTTTTGCCATTGAAAAACGTCCAGAAATGATTGAAGCTACTGACTGAATGAAAGGAGCTGGCATCTCACTCTCTTTGAATCTTCTTTATCATGCTAAGAGGAGCAGGAAAAAGCAAAAAATTTCAGAATTGCACCTTGCAATGCGGAGAAATTACTGTTTGTGCATTTACAATATTCATTGATTTTTGCCATTGAAAAACATCATGTTATTCATATACCAGAAATGTTTGAAGCTACTGACTGAATGAAAGGAGCTGGCATCTCACTCTCTTTGAATCTTCTTTATCATGCTAAGAGGAGCAGGAAAAAGCAAAAAATTTCAGAATTGCACCTTGCAATGTGGAGAAATTACTGTTTGTGCATTTACAATATTCATTGATTTTTGCCATTGAAAAACATCATGTTATTCATATACCAGAAATGTTTGAAGCTACTGACTGAATGAAAGGAGCTGGCATCTCACTCTCTTTGAATCTTCTTTATCATGCTAAGAGGAGCAGGAAAAAGCAAAAAATTTCAGAATTGCACCTTGCAATGTGGAGAAATTACTGTTTGTGCATTTACAATATTCATTGATTTTTACCATTGAAAAACGTCCAGAAATGATTGAAGCTACTGACTGAATGAAAGTAGCTGGCATCTCACTCTCTTTGAATCTTCTTTATCATGCTAAGAGGAGCAGGAAAAAGCAAAAAATTTCAGAATTGCACCTTGCAATGCGGAGAAATTACTGTTTGTGCATTTACAATATTCATTGATTTTTGCCATTGAAAAACATCATGTTATTCATATACCAGAAATGTTTGAAGCTACTGACTGAATCAAAGGAGCTGGCATCTCACTCTCTTTGAATCTTCTTTATCATGCTAAGAGGAGCAGGAAAAAGCAAAAAATTTCAGAATTGCACCTTGCAATGCGGAGAAATTATTGTTTGTGCATTTACAATATTCATTGATTTTTGCCATTGAAAAACGTCCAGAAATGATTGAAGCTACTGACTGAATGAAAGGAGCTGGCATCTCACTCTCTTTGAATCTTCTTTATCATGCAAAGAGGAGCAGGAAAAAGCAAAAAATTTCAGAATTGCACCTTGCAATGCGGAGAAATTACTGTTTGTGCATTTACAATATTCATTGATTTTTGCCATTGAAAAACGTCCAGAAATGATTGAAGCTACTGACTGAATGAAAGGAGCTGGCATCTCACTCTCTTTGAATCTTCTTTATCATGCTAAGAGGAGCAGGAAAAAGCAAAAAATTTCAGAATTGCACCTTGCAATGCGGAGAAATTACTGTTTGTGCATTTACAATATTCATTGATTTTTGCCATTGAAAAACATGTTATTCATATACCAGAAATGTTTGAAGCTACTGACTGAATGAAAGGAGCTGGCACCTCACTCTCTTTGAATCTTCTTTATCATGCTAAGAGGAGCAGGAAAAAGCAAAAAATTTCAGAATTGCACCTTGCAATGCGGAGAAATTACTGTTTGTGCATATACAATATTCATTGATTTTTGCCATTGAAAAACGTCCAGAAATGATTGAAGCTACTGATTGAATGAAAGGAGCTGGCATCTCACTCTCTTTGAATCTTCTTTATCATGCTAAGAGGAGCAGGAAAAAGCAAAAAATTTCAGAATTGCACCTTGCAATGCGGAGAAATTACTGTTTGTGCATTTACAATATTCATTGATTTTTGCCATTGAAAAACATCATGTTATTCATATACCAGAAATGTTTGAAGCTACTGACTGAATGAAAGGAGCTGGCATCTCACTCTCTTTGAATCTTCTTTATCATGCTAAGAGGAGCAGGAAAAAGCAAAAAATTTCAGAATTGCACCTTGCAATGTGGAGAAATTACTGTTTGTGCATTTACAATATTCATTGATTTTTGCCATTGAAAAACATCATGTTATTCATATACCAGAAATGTTTGAAGCTACTGACTGAATGAAAGGAGCTGGCATCTCACTCTCTTTGAATCTTCTTTATCATGCTAAGAGGAGCAGGAAAAAGCAAAAAATTTCAGAATTGCACCTTGCAATGTGGAGAAATTACTGTTTGTGCACTTACAATATTCATTGATTTTTACCATTGAAAAACGTCCAGAAATGATTGAAGCTACTGACTGAATGAAAGTAGCTGGCATCTCACTCTCTTTGAATCTTCTTTATCATGCTAAGAGGAGCAGGAAAAAGCAAAAAATTTCAGACTTGCACCTTGCAATGCGGAGAAATTACTGTTTGTGCATTTACAATATTCATTGATTTTTGCCATTGAAAAACGTCCAGAAATGATTGAAGCTACTGACTGAATGAAAGGAGCTGGCATCTCACTCTCTTTGAATCTTCTTTATCATGCTAAGAGGAGCAGGAAAAAGCAAAAAATTTCAGAATTGCACCTTGCAATGCGGAGAAATTACTGTTTGTGCATTTACAATATTCATTGATTTTTGCCATTGAAAAACATGTTATTCATATACCAGAAATGTTTGAAGCTACTGACTGAATGAAAGGAGCTGGCACCTCACTCTCTTTGAATCTTCTTTATCATGCTAAGAGGAGCAGGAAAAAGCAAAAAATTTCAGAATTGCACCTTGCAATGCGGAGAAATTACTGTTTGTGCATATACAATATTCATTGATTTTTGCCATTGAAAAACGTCCAGAAATGATTGAAGCTACTGATTGAATGAAAGGAGCTGGCATCTCACTCTCTTTGAATCTTCTTTATCATGCTAAGAGGAGCAGGAAAAAGCAAAAAATTTCAGAATTGCACCTTGCAATGCGGAGAAATTACTGTTTGTGCATTTACAATATTCATTGATTTTTGCCATTGAAAAACATGTTATTCATATACCAGAAATGTTTGAAGCTACTGACTGAATGAAAGGAGCTGGCACCTCACTCTCTTTGAATCTTCTTTATCATGCTAAGAGGAGCGGGAAAAAGCAAAAAATTTCAGAATTGCACCTTGCAATGCGGAGAAATTACTGTTTGTGCATTTACAATATTCATTGATTTTTGCCATTGAAAAACGTCCAGAAATGATTGAAGGTACTGACTGAATGAAAGGAGCTGGCATCTCACTCTCTTTGAATCTTCTTTATCATGCTAAGAGGAGCAGGAAAAAGCAAAAAATTTCAGAATTGCGCCTTGCAATGCGGAGAAATTACTGTTTGTGCATTTACAATATTCATTGATTTTTGCCATTGAAAAACGTCCAGAAATGATTGAAGCTACTGACTGAATGAAAGGAGCTGGCATCTCACTCTCTTTGAATCTTCTTTATCATGCTAAGAGGAGCAGGAAAAAGCAAACAATTTCAGAATTGCACCTTGCAATGCGGAGAAATTACTGTTTGTGCATTTACAATATTCATTGATTTTTGCCATTGAAAAACATCATGTTATTCATATACCAGAAATGTTTGAAGCTACTGACTGAATGAAAGGAGTTGGCATCTCACTCTCTTTGAATCTTCTTTATCATGCTAAGAGGAGCAGGAAAAAGCAAAAAATTTCAGAATTGCACCTTGCAATGCGGAGAAATTACTGTTTGTGCATTTACAATATTCATTGATTTTTGCCATTGAAAAACATCATGTTATTCATATACCAGAAATGTTTGAAGCTACTGACTGAATGAAGGGAGCTGGCATCTCACTCTCTTTGAATCTTCTTTATCATGCTAAGAGGAGCAGGAAAAAGCAAAAAATTTCAGAATTGCACCTTGCAATGCGGAGAAATTACTGTTTGTGCATTTACAATATTCATTGATTTTTGCCATTGAAAAACATCATGTTATTCATATACCAGAAATGTTTGAAGCTACTGACTGAATGAAAGGAGCTGGCATCTCACTCTCTTTGAATCTTCTTTATCATGCTAAGAGGAGCAGGAAAAAGCAAAAAATTTCAGAATTGCACCTTGCAATGTGGAGAAATTACTGTTTGTGCATTTACAATATTCATTGATTTTTGCCATTGAAAAACATCATGTTATTCATATACCAGAAATGTTTGAAGCTACTGACTGAATGAAAGGAGCTGGCATCTCACTCTCTTTGAATCTTCTTTATCATGCTAAGAGGAGCAGGAAAAAGCAAAAAATTTCAGAATTGCACCTTGCAATGTGGAGAAATTACTGTTTGTGCACTTACAATATTCATTGATTTTTACCATTGAAAAACGTCCAGAAATGATTGAAGCTACTGACTGAATGAAAGTAGCTGGCATCTCACTCTCTTTGAATCTTCTTTATCATGCTAAGAGGAGCAGGAAAAAGCAAAAAATTTCAGACTTGCACCTTGCAATGCGGAGAAATTACTGTTTGTGCATTTACAATATTCATTGATTTTTGCCATTGAAAAACGTCCAGAAATGATTGAAGCTACTGACTGAATGAAAGGAGCTGGCATCTCACTCTCTTTGAATCTTCTTTATCATGCTAAGAGGAGCAGGAAAAAGCAAAAAATTTCAGAATTGCACCTTGCAATGCGGAGAAATTACTGTTTGTGCATTTACAATATTCATTGATTTTTGCCATTGAAAAACATGTTATTCATATACCAGAAATGTTTGAAGCTACTGACTGAATGAAAGGAGCTGGCACCTCACTCTCTTTGAATCTTCTTTATCATGCTAAGAGGAGCAGGAAAAAGCAAAAAATTTCAGAATTGCACCTTGCAATGCGGAGAAATTACTGTTTGTGCATATACAATATTCATTGATTTTTGCCATTGAAAAACGTCCAGAAATGATTGAAGCTACTGATTGAATGAAAGGAGCTGGCATCTCACTCTCTTTGAATCTTCTTTATCATGCTAAGAGGAGCAGGAAAAAGCAAAAAATTTCAGAATTGCACCTTGCAATGCGGAGAAATTACTGTTTGTGCATTTACAATATTCATTGATTTTTGCCATTGAAAAACATGTTATTCATATACCAGAAATGTTTGAAGCTACTGACTGAATGAAAGGAGCTGGCACCTCACTCTCTTTGAATCTTCTTTATCATGCTAAGAGGAGCGGGAAAAAGCAAAAAATTTCAGAATTGCACCTTGCAATGCGGAGAAATTACTGTTTGTGCATTTACAATATTCATTGATTTTTGCCATTGAAAAACGTCCAGAAATGATTGAAGGTACTGACTGAATGAAAGGAGCTGGCATCTCACTCTCTTTGAATCTTCTTTATCATGCTAAGAGGAGCAGGAAAAAGCAAAAAATTTCAGAATTGCGCCTTGCAATGCGGAGAAATTACTGTTTGTGCATTTACAATATTCATTGATTTTTGCCATTGAAAAACGTCCAGAAATGATTGAAGCTACTGACTGAATGAAAGGAGCTGGCATCTCACTCTCTTTGAATCTTCTTTATCATGCTAAGAGGAGCAGGAAAAAGCAAACAATTTCAGAATTGCACCTTGCAATGCGGAGAAATTACTGTTTGTGCATTTACAATATTCATTGATTTTTGCCATTGAAAAACATCATGTTATTCATATACCAGAAATGTTTGAAGCTACTGACTGAATGAAAGGAGTTGGCATCTCACTCTCTTTGAATCTTCTTTATCATGCTAAGAGGAGCAGGAAAAAGCAAAAAATTTCAGAATTGCACCTTGCAATGCGGAGAAATTACTGTTTGTGCATTTACAATATTCATTGATTTTTGCCATTGAAAAACATCATGTTATTCATATACCAGAAATGTTTGAAGCTACTGACTGAATGAAGGGAGCTGGCATCTCACTCTCTTTGAATCTTCTTTATCATGCTAAGAGGAGCAGGAAAAAGCAAAAAATTTCAGAATTGCACCTTGCAATGCGGAGAAATTACTGTTTGTGCATTTACAATATTCATTGATTTTTGCCATTGAAAAACGTCCAGAAATGATTGAAGCTACTGACTGAATGAAAGGAGCTGGCATCTCACTCTCTTTGAATCTTCTTTATCATGCTAAGAGGAGCAGGAAAAAGCAAAAAATTTCAGAATTGCACCTTGCAATGCGGAGAAATTACTGTTTGTGCATTTACAATATTCATTGATTTTTGCCATTGAAAAACATCATGTTATTCATATACCAGAAATGTTTGAAGCTACTGACTGAATGAAAGGAGCTGACATCTCACTCTCTTTGAATCTTCTTTATCATGCTAAGAGGAGCAGGAAAAAGCAAAAAATTTCAGAATTGCACCTTGCAATGCGGAGAAATTACTGTTTGTGCATTTACAATATTCATTGATTTTTGCCATTGAAAAACGTCCAGAAATGATTGAAGCTACTGACTGAATGAAAGGAGCTGGCATCTCACTCTCTTTGAATCTTCTTTATCATGCTAAGAGGAGCAGGAAAAAGCAAAAAATTTCAGAATTGCACCTTGCAATGCGGAGAAATTACTGTTTGTGCATTTACAATATTCATTGATTTTTGCCATTGAAAAACATCATGTTATTCATATACCAGAAATGTTTGAAGCTACTGACTGAATGAAAGGAGCTGGCATCTCACTCTCTTTGAATCTTCTTTATCATGCTAAGAGGAGCAGGAAAAAGCAAAAAATTTCAGAATTGCACCTTGCAATGTGGAGAAATTACTGTTTGTGCATTTACAATATTCATTGATTTTTACCATTGAAAAACGTCCAGAAATGATTGAAGCTACTGACTGAATGAAAGTAGCTGGCATCTCACTCTCTTTGAATCTTCTTTATCATGCTAAGAGGAGCAGGAAAAAGCAAAAAATTTCAGAATTGCACCTTGCAATGCGGAGAAATTACTGTTTGTGCATTTACAATATTCATTGATTTTTGCCATTGAAAAACATCATGTTATTCATATACCAGAAATGTTTGAAGCTACTGACTGAATCAAAGGAGCTGGCATCTCACTCTCTTTGAATCTTCTTTATCATGCTAAGAGGAGCAGGAAAAAGCAAAAAATTTCAGAATTGCACCTTGCAATGCGGAGAAATTATTGTTTGTGCATTTACAATATTCATTGATTTTTGCCATTGAAAAACGTCCAGAAATGATTGAAGCTACTGACTGAATGAAAGGAGCTGGCATCTCACTCTCTTTGAATCTTCTTTATCATGCAAAGAGGAGCAGGAAAAAGCAAAAAATTTCAGAATTGCACCTTGCAATGCGGAGAAATTACTGTTTGTGCATTTACAATATTCATTGATTTTTGCCATTGAAAAACGTCCAGAAATGATTGCAGCTACTGACTGAATGAAAGGAGCTGGCATCTCACTCTCTTTGAATCTTCTTTATCATGCTAAGAGGAGCAGGAAAAAGCAAAAAATTTCAGAATTGCACCTTGCAATGCGGAGAAATTACTGTTTGTGCATTTACAATATTCATTGATTTTTGCCATTGAAAAACATGTTATTCATATACCAGAAATGTTTGAAGCTACTGACTGAATGAAAGGAGCTGGCACCTCACTCTCTTTGAATCTTCTTTATCATGCTAAGAGGAGCAGGAAAAAGCAAAAAATTTCAGAATTGCACCTTGCAATGCGGAGAAATTACTGTTTGTGCATATACAATATTCATTGATTTTTGCCATTGAAAAACGTCCAGAAATGATTGAAGCTACTGATTGAATGAAAGGAGCTGGCATCTCACTCTCTTTGAATCTTCTTTATCATGCTAAGAGGAGCAGGAAAAAGCAAAAAATTTCAGAATTGCACCTTGCAATGCGGAGAAATTACTGTTTGTGCATTTACAATATTCATTGATTTTTGCCATTGAAAAACATCATGTTATTCATATACCAGAAATGTTTGAAGCTACTGACTGAATGAAAGGAGCTGGCATCTCACTCTCTTTGAATCTTCTTTATCATGCTAAGAGGAGCAGGAAAAAGCAAAAAATTTCAGAATTGCACCTTGCAATGTGGAGAAATTACTGTTTGTGCATTTACAATATTCATTGATTTTTGCCATTGAAAAACATCATGTTATTCATATACCAGAAATGTTTGAAGCTACTGACTGAATGAAAGGAGCTGGCATCTCACTCTCTTTGAATCTTCTTTATCATGCTAAGAGGAGCAGGAAAAAGCAAAAAATTTCAGAATTGCACCTTGCAATGTGGAGAAATTACTGTTTGTGCACTTACAATATTCATTGATTTTTACCATTGAAAAACGTCCAGAAATGATTGAAGCTACTGACTGAATGAAAGTAGCTGGCATCTCACTCTCTTTGAATCTTCTTTATCATGCTAAGAGGAGCAGGAAAAAGCAAAAAATTTCAGACTTGCACCTTGCAATGCGGAGAAATTACTGTTTGTGCATTTACAATATTCATTGATTTTTGCCATTGAAAAACATCATGTTATTCATATACCAGAAATGTTTGAAGCTACTGACTGAATGAAAGGAGCTGGCATCTCACTCTCTTTGAATATTCTTTATCATGCTAAGAGGAGCAGGAAAAAGCAAAAAATTTCAGAATTGCACCTTGCAATGTGGAGAAATTACTGTTTGTGCATTTACAATATTCATTGATTTTTACCATTGAAAAACGTCCAGAAATGATTGAAGCTACTGACTGAATGAAAGTAGCTGGCATCTCACTCTCTTTGAATCTTCTTTATCATGCTAAGAGGAGCAGGAAAAAGCAAAAAATTTCAGACTTGCACCTTGCAATGCGGAGAAATTACTGTTTGTGCATTTACAATATTCATTGATTTTTGCCATTGAAAAACATCATGTTATTCATATACCAGAAATGTTTGAAGCTACTGACTGAATCAAAGGAGCTGGCATCTCACTCTCTTTGAATCTTCTTTATCATGCTAAGAGGAGCAGGAAAAAGCAAAAAATTTCAGAATTGCACCTTGCAATGCGGAGAAATTATTGTTTGTGCATTTACAATATTCATTGATTTTTGCCATTGAAAAACGTCCAGAAATGATTGAAGCTACTGACTGAATGAAAGGAGCTGGCATCTCACTCTCTTTGAATGTTCTTTATCATGCTAAGAGGAGCAGGAAAAAGCAAAAAATTTCAGAATTGCACCTTGCAATGCGGAGAAATTACTGTTTGTGCATTTACAATATTCATTGATTTTTGCCATTGAAAAACGTCCAGAAATGATTGAAGCTACTGACTGAATGAAAGGAGCTGGCATCTCACTCTCTTTGAATCTTCTTTATCATGCTAAGAGGAGCAGGAAAAAGCAAAAAATTTCAGAATTGCACCTTGCAATGCGGAGAAATTACTGTTTGTGCATTTACAATATTCATTGATTTTTGCCATTGAAAAACATGTTATTCATATACCAGAAATGTTTGAAGCTACTGACTGAATGAAAGGAGCTGGCACCTCACTCTCTTTGAATCTTCTTTATCATGCTAAGAGGAGCAGGAAAAAGCAAAAAATTTCAGAATTGCACCTTGCAATGCGGAGAAATTACTGTTTGTGCATATACAATATTCATTGATTTTTGCCATTGAAAAACGTCCAGAAATGATTGAAGCTACTGATTGAATGAAAGGAGCTGGCATCTCACTCTCTTTGAATCTTCTTTATCATGCTAAGAGGAGCAGGAAAAAGCAAAAAATTTCAGAATTGCACCTTGCAATGCGGAGAAATTACTGTTTGTGCATTTACAATATTCATTGATTTTTGCCATTGAAAACATGTTATTCATATACCAGAAATGTTTGAAGCTACTGACTGAATGAAAGGAGCTGGCACCTCACTCTCTTTGAATCTTCTTTATCATGCTAAGAGGAGCGGGAAAAAGCAAAAAATTTCAGAATTGCACCTTGCAATGCGGAGAAATTACTGTTTGTGCATTTACAATATTCATTGATTTTTGCCATTGAAAAACGTCCAGAAATGATTGAAGGTACTGACTGAATGAAAGGAGCTGGCATCTCACTCTCTTTGAATCTTCTTTATCATGCTAAGAGGAGCAGGAAAAAGCAAAAAATTTCAGAATTGCGCCTTGCAATGCGGAGAAATTACTGTTTGTGCATTTACAATATTCATTGATTTTTGCCATTGAAAAACGTCCAGAAATGATTGAAGCTACTGACTGAATGAAAGGAGCTGGCATCTCACTCTCTTTGAATCTTCTTTATCATGCTAAGAGGAGCAGGAAAAAGCAAACAATTTCAGAATTGCACCTTGCAATGCGGAGAAATTACTGTTTGTGCATTTACAATATTCATTGATTTTTGCCATTGAAAAACATCATGTTATTCATATACCAGAAATGTTTGAAGCTACTGACTGAATGAAGGAGTTGGCATCTCACTCTCTTTGAATCTTCTTTATCATGCTAAGAGGAGCAGGAAAAAGCAAAAAATTTCAGAATTGCACCTTGCAATGCGGAGAAATTACTGTTTGTGCATTTACAATATTCATTGATTTTTGCCATTGAAAAACATCATGTTATTCATATACCAGAAATGTTTGAAGCTACTGACTGAATGAAGGGAGCTGGCATCTCACTCTCTTTGAATCTTCTTTATCATGCTAAGAGGAGCAGGAAAAAGCAAAAAATTTCAGAATTGCACCTTGCAATGCGGAGAAATTACTGTTTGTGCATTTACAATATTCATTGATTTTTGCCATTGAAAAACGTCCAGAAATGATTGAAGCTACTGACTGAATGAAAGGAGCTGGCATCTCACTCTCTTTGAATCTTCTTTATCATGCTAAGAGGAGCAGGAAAAAGCAAAAAATTTCAGAATTGCACCTTGCAATGCGGAGAAATTACTGTTTGTGCATTTACAATATTCATTGATTTTTGCCATTGAAAAACATCATGTTATTCATATACCAGAAATGTTTGAAGCTACTGACTGAATGAAAGGAGCTGACATCTCACTCTCTTTGAATCTTCTTTATCATGCTAAGAGGAGCAGGAAAAAGCAAAAATTTCAGAATTGCACCTTGCAATGCGGAGAAATTACTGTTTGTGCATTTACAATATTCATTGATTTTTGCCATTGAAAAACGTCCAGAAATGATTGAAGCTACTGACTGAATGAAAGGAGCTGGCATCTCACTCTCTTTGAATCTTCTTTATCATGCTAAGAGGAGCAGGAAAAAGCAAAAAATTTCAGAATTGCACCTTGCAATGCGGAGAAATTACTGTTTGTGCATTTACAATATTCATTGATTTTTGCCATTGAAAAACATCATGTTATTCATATACCAGAAATGTTTGAAGCTACTGACTGAATGAAAGGAGCTGGCATCTCACTCTCTTTGAATCTTCTTTATCATGCTAAGAGGAGCAGGAAAAAGCAAAAAATTTCAGAATTGCACCTTGCAATGTGGAGAAATTACTGTTTGTGCATTTACAATATTCATTGATTTTTGCCATTGAAAAACATCATGTTATTCATATACCAGAAATGTTTGAAGCTACTGACTGAATGAAAGGAGCTGGCATCTCACTCTCTTTGAATCTTCTTTATCATGCTAAGAGGAGCAGGAAAAAGCAAAAAATTTCAGAATTGCACCTTGCAATGCGGAGAAATTACTGTTTGTGCATTTACAATATTCATTGATTTTTGCCATTGAAAAACATCATGTTATTCATATACCAGAAATGTTTGAAGCTACTGACTGAATCAAAGGAGCTGGCATCTCACTCTCTTTGAATCTTCTTTATCATGCTAAGAGGAGCAGGAAAAAGCAAAAAATTTCAGAATTGCACCTTGCAATGCGGAGAAATTATTGTTTGTGCATTTACAATATTCATTGATTTTTGCCATTGAAAAACGTCCAGAAATGATTGAAGCTACTGACTGAATGAAAGGAGCTGGCATCTCACTCTCTTTGAATCTTCTTTATCATGCAAAGAGGAGCAGGAAAAAGCAAAAAATTTCAGAATTGCACCTTGCAATGCGGAGAAATTACTGTTTGTGCATTTACAATATTCATTGATTTTTGCCATTGAAAAACGTCCAGAAATGATTGAAGCTACTGACTGAATGAAAGGAGCTGGCATCTCACTCTCTTTGAATCTTCTTTATCATGCTAAGAGGAGCAGGAAAAAGCAAAAAATTTCAGAATTGCACCTTGCAATGCGGAGAAATTACTGTTTGTGCATTTACAATATTCATTGATTTTTGCCATTGAAAAACATGTTTATTCATATACCAGAAATGTTTGAAGCTACTGACTGAATGAAAGGAGCTGGCACCTCACTCTCTTTGAATCTTCTTTATCATGCTAAGAGGAGCAGGAAAAAGCAAAAAATTTCAGAATTGCACC